>NC_140169.1:19290182-19472682 GCF_963971535.1 Notolepis coatsorum
GTGGCATGCGACACGCAGGCCCATGATGGAGACATATTCAACGCGCATAGAGCGGCGTTGTGGTACAAACTCAGGAATCAATATCCATCACGTATTAATCCGGCAAAACTGGCAGGCAACCCCATAATGGAGACGGAAGGGCCTGGCGCCTATGTGAACAAAGTACTGAAGGAGTGGAGAGGTGAGCTAGGACACAACCCAGAGATTGACCCGTTGCAGAGAACGATGTTTAGAGAAAGTGTGATGAGAGGGCTTCCAGAGGTGGTTAAGAATAGACTGGAAGACGTGGTGGGGTTAATGGACATGACTTATCCTTTGTTCTGTGCACATGTAACACATAGTGTGGAGAAGCAAAGGGCTCAGGAGCAGAAACTCAGGGATCAGGATAGAAATGACTCAAGGAAGTTAACTCAGCAACAACTGCAGCCCCAAAGGAGGTTGCAGGCAGTAATGGTGTCATCTGCGACCTCTCCACCCATGCAGGACCAGGGACCCCCGCCTGCACCTCAGGTAGTGAGAAGCTATGGCTATAGTTCACAGAACCAGGCGTTCAGGCGGCAGGCAGGGAATGGGCAATCAGGCCCACGGTTTACACAGGGACCGGGGAACGAACAACAGTTTCCCCGTTTCCACTGTTGGAACTGCGGCATGCAGGGACACAGGGAAATGAGATGTAGGCAACCATACCGTCCCGGCTCGGAGTATGGAAGACCCGTGCGCCAGGGGGAGTCACAAGGGCCCCACGACCAGGGGGAGACAGGAGGGCCCCGAAACCAGGGGGGTAATCACTAGGGGTGCCCAGAGAATGCGACGGGGGGAAATCAAATGATTGTGGTTTCCAAGGGAGCTGAGCAAGAACCTATTCTGCAGGTCCTAGTGGAGGGCAAATTAACAGAGATGATGGCAGACACTGGAGCAGGTTTTTCCTGCATAAAGCAAAAATACGCCGCTCACTTACCCCAGTCTGGACAGTATGTTCGGACGGTCGGATTCTCGGGAAAAACACAATTAATACCCACATCAGATCCAATCTCTATGACGTATAACAACAAGACCATAACAATACCTGTATTAATTTCGGACAGCACCCCGCGCAATCTCTTGGGACGAGATGCAATGTGTAAACTAGGCTGTAAAATCCTATGTACGCCTGAGGGGATTCAAATTGAACAAGACGTGTACCAAATGATGCTACAAGGGACGGGGGAGAAAGAGGCCACTGTGTTCTGGCTGGGCAACATAGATGCAGAGCTGCAAAGGGTCTGTGCCCCCTGGGAGCCATTTCTGAAAACCCAACTGCCTCAGTCTAGACAAACAAACATGGAGGCACATTGCACACTACAATATTTGACGAATAGTGACCTAGTTAGGAACAAGGCATGGTTGCAGGGACAGCCCGAGCAGGTGCAGATTGACTCATCTGCGATAATTGTAGGGAGACAGGGCGCGGCGTTGAGGGTTAACACGGGTAAGTATCTACGGGAACAACATAGACTAAGAGACGCCGCCCCACACATCACTCTGAGAATAAATCCTGGTTACGAATCCGAACATCTAGGTTCAATGATACAGGAATCCGAGACTCAAAGGTGGGTCTCCACGGAATCTCCGCTAATTTGGAACAGCGCAGATGGGAGTTTCATAAAAATAATGATTTCCTTTTCAGTTTTGGCAAAACCGCAAGTAATCAGATTACCAGGAGACCCTTGCGTTATTCCAGAGGCGGATGCTTTGCTGGAACAGGACATGTTGGCGCGCACCCCGGAACGGTTGTGGTCAAAACACGACACAGATGTGGGTCTAATATTGTCGGCACAGCCAGTGAAGGTCAGGTTAAAGAAGGGTTGTAGACCACCCTTTATCAGACAGTATACAATGAAGCCAGAGTCGGATGAAGCTATATCACATCAGATTGAGGGACTGTTAAAGGGGGGAGTGCTCGTCCCTTTCAAATCCAGATGTAATACACCTATCCACCCAGTGCTAAAGGCGGACAGGGCTAGGTACAGACTGGTACACGATTTGAGGGCGGTGAACGACGTGGTGTCTGGACCAGAGGCGGAAGTCGCTAATCCACACACCCTCCTGACAAACATCCCGAGTAGCTCGCAGTACTATACGGTCATTGATCTCACGCAGGCATTCTTCAGTGTTCCATTGGAAAAAGAGTCTCAGTATCTGTTTGCTTTTACCCACAGGGGGAAACAATACTCTTACACCCGGTTGCCACAAGGGTTCGCGCACTCGCCGCATTACTTCTCGAAGGCGCTCAAGGAAGACTTGCAAGGAGTGTGCGACACACTACTCAGCACGGTTTTACTGTATGCAGATGACATTCTAATCTGCTCGGATACACGTCAGCAGTGCCATGAGGACTCCATCAAAGTTTTGAGTGGATTAGCCGTGGGAGGCCACAAGGCATCCCGTTCAAAACTGCAGTACTGCCAGCCAAAAGTTGAGTACTTGTCTCGCGTCATTCAAAAGGGCATAAAAAGCATCTCACCCACGCAGCTCGAAGCTGTATCCAAGGCACCTAGGCCATTGACGGTCCGACAGATGATGACGTTTTTAGGGATGACTGGGTACAGCTCTGAGTGGGTGGAGGACTATACGATAGCGACAGCGCCGTTGAGGATGATGATAAAAGAGGCGGGTACAGACAAGCTTCGCGCTCCCTTGACATGGACCGAGGAGGGGGAGGACGCGTTCATAAACATTAAGCGTCTGTTGTTACAGGCCCCTGCCCTGGCGCTGCCGGATTATGAGAAGTGTTTCCACCTATTCGTCTCACATAGAGCGCAGCATGCGACAGCTGTCCTGACTCAAACACAGGGGGGGAGTGGGAAAAAACAACCGATAGCATATTACTCTAGAGCTCTTTCGCCGGTAGAGCAGGGTCTGCCACCTTGTTATCAGGCCCTGGCCGCAGCACATTTGATGTATGAGAAGGCAACGGCCGTGACAATGGGATATGACATTTGCATTTGGACACATCACAAATTGGCAAACTTGATTGAAAGAGGCAAATTTGTTCTGACCAGCCAACGGCAACAGGCTTACATGAGGCTCCTGCAGTACTCGGACGTTACGATAAAAACATGCCACGGCAGTAACCCGGCGGATCTGGTACCACTCCCGAGCGAGGGTCAACCGCATGAGTGTGAGGTGGAGGTACAGGCTTTCGTGAAACTCCGTCCTGATTTGGGAGTCGACCCGCTCGCGATAGCAGAACTCTCACTTTTTGTGGATGGGTCCTGCTATCGGGAGGGGGAAAATTTAAGGTCAGGATACGCCGTCGTACAGTGCAAACCTAACGGAGAAACACTAACAAGAAAGGCCGAACAATGCATGCAACCATGTTCGGCCCAGCTTGCAGAACTAATAGCACTAACAGAAGCATGCATAATAGCTAAAGATCGCACGGTTAACATCTTTACAGACTCTGCGTATGCGCATGGCGTATGCCACCTATTCGCGGCCATTTGGAAGGCAAGAGGCTTTAAGAAATCGGACGGCTCACCGATCCTTCACCACAAGCAGGTTGTGGCGCTTATTCAGGCTGTAAAGTTGCCCAAAAGCATTGCTATCGTAAAGTGCCAGGCACACAGAAAAGACCTGTCCTTTGTGACGACGGGAAACAACGCGGCGGACGAGGCCGCGAAGGCGGCGGCTGCGGTGCCGTCCACGGCTGTTCTGATGTTTGCGGCCGAACTGACGACTGAGGTAACTGAGGATAATTTGAGTGATCTTCAGGACTCAGCCACGCAGGCCGAGAAACAGTCGTGGACGGAGAGGGGGGCTGTAAGGGGGGCAGATGGTCTGTGGAGGAGTCATAACGGTTTGATAGTCGCCTCCATCGATCTTCTGTCCTTAGTGATACCTGAGGCTCATGGTGTTGATCACTGTGGAAGAGCAGAGACCCTGAAACGAATCACGAAAATGGGATTTTGGTCCCCAAAGCTTCAGGCACAAATTGACGTTACACTAGCCAGGTGTTTAACATGCTTACAGGGCAATGTGCGCAAAGGAGTACCGACAGTGGCGGCTTACACACCCCTCCCTGAGGGACCATTCAGACATCTGATTATGGACTATACAGACATGATAACGCCAGTGCAGGGCAAACGATACCTCCTGGTAGTAGAGGACTGCTTTAGTCGCTGGATTGAGGCCATTCCATCTAAACACAAGAACGCGGACACAGTGATCAAGTTCCTGTGTCGCGAGGTCATTCCGAGATTTGGAATTCCCACGATATTACAAAGCGATAATGGCCGCGAGTTCATCGACAAGGTGGTTAAAGGGCTGATGCAGAAATTAGGTATAAGACAGCGCCTTTCCTGTGTCTATAGTCCCGGGTCGCAGGGGAAGGTGGAAAGGGCCAATCTGGTCATTAAAAACAAACTGTTGAAAATCTGTATGCAAACTAAGCTTAACTGGATTGATGCTTTGCCGCTTGCTCTGATGGCTATTAGAAGCAGCGTAAACCGCCAAACACAGCTAACACCGCATGAAATGCTTACAGGCCGCAGCATGCCAGCACCGCCATTTAGACACCTGGCTAGGGGCCCGGCATTAGATATTTTTGAGCAAGATCTGAAAAAATATCTTCAGCAAGTGACTAAAATACATGAAGCTGTGTTTCGACAGGAGCAGAGAAAGGAGAGAAAGGGGGAGAAGGAGGCGGAGAAGGAAGCCACCAAACCGAGACTGATCCCTGGGGACTTGGTCTTCGTAAAGGTCCACAAGAGAAAGTGGTCATCACCCCGGAGAGAGGGCCCGTACGAGGTGATCCGATCGACTGGAACGGCAGTCCAAGTCAAAGGATCAGCGACCTGGTTCCACTTCAATCACTGCATAAAGGCCAGCGGCGATCTCTTGGGGGATACAATCGATCGCAGTTATGCAGAACCCGACATGGAGGGTCCGAGACGGCAACTGGAAGGTGCAGTGCCTGCTGATGCTCCCGCAGATGTTGGCAGCAGTGTGCGGACGGTCGGCCGGGCACAACGACGTCATTAAGAACCGTCACGGTCGACCCGTCCTTGAGGATGACGGGTTTGAGTGGGTAGGAGTCCCACGGGGTCCCGCTCAGGCTCAAGTACCAGCAGACTTTCATGACCAGGCTCAGAATCAGGCGCCCCCTTTTCCCTCCATCGAGGAAGGGGGGGAGAAGATAAGACTACAACCAAACGGGGTGTTTCCCGTAGGACCGCAAGGGCATGTTTTTGATTTTGACCATTCCCCCGTTACAGGCGGGGATACTTACCATTATACTAACGAGCATCGGGTTGTGGGGGTAGATAGGAGAGTTGAGCCTGTCCCGAACCAATCACAGGGGACAGGGGTGAGGGGAAAAAGGGAGGTCAAGGACACTGAGTCGGAAGAGGTGGGGGGACAGGATATGTTCCAGAGGACAGCCGGAACGTTGAGGGACTCAGTGGGCTCACTCTGGGCCAGGTTGAGGGGTTTGCTTCCTTCCGGGGAACAAGATGGGGGCGACTATGACTATGACGAGGAAGACCCGGAGGCTGACCCGATGTATAGGGCGGCTTTAGGGAATGAGTGGTTTAAGTGGGTCCAGTACACGAGCGCGCAGAATCAGATAGAGGATTGTTATGTCTGCTCCAAGGCACGTCCGGATAGGCTGCTGGTGAAGGGCACGAAGTTCAGTTGGGCTCAGTGTGACAGGGACGCAGAGGCATGGGAGGGGCCCCATAATAGTCGCCCTTGGTGCGAGGCAGAGTGTTTGGGGTTTCTCGGCTCTAGTCGTTTTAAGGCGGCAGGAAACGTCACGGATTTCAAGGATGTCACTATGCGGGAACGGTGTAGGAAATTGGATGTACGTGTGCAGGGGGTAGCGACGGGGTTGCCAATACCCAGAGGTGTCAAACTATGGCTGACCAAGGATTTCGAGTGCTTGCAAAAGGAGGGGACCCGGGATGTAGGGGAGGTGGCAGAGGGGCGGTGCACTACTATTTGGAGCATCACGACTAACTGTACGAAAGAAGGAAAGTGTGGACACGGGGTCGTGTTAAAGGGAGTGGATACCAACCCACGGCCTGTAGCTTGCCCTTTTCATGTCCAGGATATGGCACTGGCGGACCAATACTGGCTCTGCGGCGGTAGGAGGTTGAGGAATACACTTCCTTTAGATTGGTCAGGTAGATGTGCCCGGGTTCAGGCGATCATGCCAATGGTGGTCCTACCATTATCAGTGACGGAAGGACCTTCTGAGTCTCCTATCTCTCGAACGAAGCGTAGCTACAAGGCAGACCCAAGGGTGTATCTGGACAGCATAGGACAGCCAAGGGGCATTCCAGCCGAGTTCATGGCTAAGAATGAGATTGCGGCAGGGTTTGAGTCTATTCTGCCATGGATATCGGTCAATAAGAACACCGGGTGGATCAACTATTTGTTTTACAATCAGCAGCGGTATCTCAATTACACCGAGGAGGCGTTGGATGCAATGGGGGACCAGATGCACGCGACCAGTACGGTGGCGTGGCAGAATAGACAGGCTCTGAACTGGTTAATGGCGGAGAAGGGTGGAGTCTGTTCCATGTTTGGACAGTACTGCTGCACATTCATTCCGACGAATGTGGGGCCAGGGGGAAAGTTCTCCGAGGCCATGGCTAAGCTGAAGGATTTGAGGGAGGAATTGAGGGGGAATTCTGGCCGGAATGAAGAATGGTGGGGGAGTGGGGTGTTGGAAAGATTGGGACAGTGGGGAAGCATAGTGATGCAGACGGGGATATCCATCGGGGTGGCAGGGTTGATATTGGTTCTCCTTTTCTGTTGTGGTATGCCTCTCTTGGGTAGGCTGGTAACTTCACACGTAACGAGCCAAATGCTGATGGTGGGACAGAAAGAGATTGAGCCACAAATCGGGCCATATCCTCAGCTTTATGCTGCCTTAGAGGGAGACGAGGGGATAGAGGATTAGGGGTATGGTGAGGTAGGGACATTTTCTTTTTGTTGGTTCTTTCCTTTAAGGGTGACGGGGGATGGTCTGAGCGCAGTTTTGTTGGTTTATTCCTTTAACTAGGAATTTTAGTCTGATTTTCTAATGATCCTTCGGCATAGAGATTGCAACCATTGAAAATCATTGCATTGTTTTTTATTTTTTTATTATTTTTTGTTTATTTTACTTGTGGTCCTGGTCAAACCGGAATGGGAAGGGGCATCGGCAGAGTGTCGGTTCTGAGCCTGAGGAAGCATTGAGAAGAAGTGGTCGGGGGATCGGTTCTGGGGACTGGAGGGACAAAAGGGGGGGGCTAACGCAGTGGGCAAGATGGGCACCTCCCGTCGAAGATGGGGGGACACGTGGTGAGGTCGGTACCAGCGCCTCCCGTCCAGGCATGGGGACATGCTTCTACGAGGACTGGAGGTGTGGCGTGGTGGTTGCTGTATTGGCAAAATGTGACTTTTGGCAATACGGTGAGGAGACTATGGCGTGGGCATGGAAGGGGGGCTGAGCGATGGACACTGGGACTCAATGTTATGGAAGAGACAATGTCATTTTTTTTTGGGAGGGATGTTCTATGTTTAGTTCTGACGGTCAACTTCTCCTTTCCCTGATGAGAGTCGCGGTTTCCGGCCGGAACTGTGGCTCATTTGGTAAGCGGTGGAGGTTGGGGGGATTTGTCTGTCAGGTTAGGATTATAAATTTTTTTTATTTTTTTTTTTGATGTTTTATTATTACTCTTGTTTTGAGCGGTTTTGTGTTTATTGTGAGAACGGTAGTCAGCTTTTGTTGGTCCGTTAGGGGTCCAGTGAATGAAGTAAGGTTTCTTGTTTAGTTAGACGTTCACATTTTCTTGGTTATATGATTTGGGTGGGACTAGGGATAGCCCCAAATGGGGGAATGTTGGGGAAAATGTGTATACGAGGGTGGAGGTAGGAAAGGGGTTAGTCTTGACTAGTTTAATATAGGTCAACTAGCAGGGCTCAAAGACACTAGGGCGACAGTCTGGCTGATGTTCTTAAAACAGCCTCAAGATAGTAGATGGACATTTCAGCACATCATATCGTGTGTTCTAATCTTGTGTCTTTTCTCTCTTACACACATACACAGCACACACACACAGACACACACAGTCGCACAGACATACACACCGACACACACACACATTCCCTGTGTCACAATACACACATACAATACACACACGTCTGTACACAGACGCACACACACACAGACACACACACACATACACACACACACACACAAACACACATATCTCACTCTCTCTTCATGTTCTTAATGTTTTACATCATATCGTGTGTGGATATCATATCTTGCTTATCTCTCCTCATGTTCTCTCTCTCTCCAATGTTAAATCTACGTATCATCTTAATGTACGTCATGTCAGATCTGACATGATGTGACACGTCATCATATCTGTCATGGGGGCAGGACTGAGAGGGGATTTAGGGACAGGCAAAGGGTTCCAGGGTAGAGTGTTTTTGTTCAAGCTGTGGCGATCATCTTTGACCCATAGCTCTTGCTGTTGACGAACTTCTTTTCTTAAATAAATTACCTATTTGTTACAATTGGAAATATCGTCTCCTGCTGTGTCAAACAACCTTTCCACAACACTAGCCCCCCTGGTTATCCAGAGGTTCCTTTCTACCTACTCCAACAGACTCTTTAAGTCATGCCTCACCATGATATCCACTGGATATCCCATCATGATACTTGCGGCTTTCTCGTACATTGTATAGACTCCAGCCATTTCCCGGTAGCATGGAGCCATCCCCATCTCGACTTCCGAATAGGCAATGGAGTAGTACGCCATCGGCTGTGGTCGCGCCCCCACCCCGGTGTCCTGGGTCAACACCGCGCATGCCTGCTTTTGATCTGGAGAGGAAGATACGTATAATATGAATTTCTTGGTATAGTTAGGCAAAGCCAGGGCTGGCGCTTCTAACAGTCGGGACTTGATTGTTTCAAACGCCCGTAAACCCGCTTTGACCCTTTTAACCTCCTTCCAGTTAAGAGTACCCTCCTCCCGTTCGGATGCACTCCTTGCCCTACTCAGATGCACCTCTCCCCAAACAAGTTTAGGAGGTGCAAAGTGTGGGGCAACCGGCTTTTCAGGGCCGCCTTGCCTCCTACACCGGACCCCCTCTCACCCAACAGGGATACAGGCCTCCACTTCCAGGCTAAGGTCTCCTCTCATGAACAGAAGAAGTCCCCTTATTTTACCTTCACGTGCAGTTTAAGGCTGGATCCCTTTCCAGTCTTAGGAGTGACAGTCCAGATTCCTCTGAATTGACACCCCTTACCCCTCTGCTTCCCAGCATTTTCTTTTCAAAAACACTGATCACAGAAGCACAACTCGCCTACTAACCCTGTATCGGCTAGTAAGGTTACTGCGGCCTGACTGTACATTGAGCCAAGTGCATTTATGCCAATACTGTCCAGTCACCTCACAGTCCCACTTCCTGCGTTTCTGTGACTATAAGCAGGGGTCATAACGCTCTCCTGACCGGCTGGCGACCCAGTCGATAGCGACCTCATAGTCCGTCATCAAGTCAGGACCCCAAGCGGCTGATGTCCGTAGTACCTATCAGCCACTCAGTTTAGAAACCGACGGTCTTGTCCCCATCCCGCTTGCTCTGGGCATGGAAATATTGACAGTTTTCGCCAGCCTTGCCTGTTCACGGCAGGAGCTGTGCCCCCTCCGGTGCACCGCCCTGCTCCTAGGTGTGGACTGTCGTCCACCTACCACCCAGTGCCCACACTAACTTACGTGCAACGTTTCCTGGGCCGACTAGACGGTACCACAGTGGTATGTTAATTCATACCTCGTTACGCACGGAGGCCTTCAGTAACTCCCCAGCACTATAGTTTGTGTTTAACATGCGCCCAAACTCTTGCGAGCCCACTGCCGCCTGCTGAGGACTAGAGGTTCGGGGTGCCTAATCCCCTCCCTAATCCTCAGTCCAAACCACTTTACTACTCAGCTTATCAACGCCCGCCTCTTTCATCATGTCTCTTAATGGTTTCACTATTTCAGTATAGTTTTCGACCCATGGAGAACTGTACCCTGTGATACCCAAAAATCCCATCATTTGTCTTACCGTCACAGGTTTGGGAGCCGTCTTAATGGCCACCAAATGTTCTTCCGAAATAGCCCGATGGCCCTGTGAAATTGTTTGTCCTAAATAGATCACTTTAGTTTTACAATATTGCAATTTTTTCAAAGACACTTTGTGGCCTTTTTCTGCCAATAGCTGCAACAGTTTTACGGAGTCGCGATGACATGTTGTCTGATCGTCTGCACACAGTATAAGATCATCCATGTACTGAATGACCCTAGAGGACAATATTGTATCCAACCCGCCTAAATCCTCCCTTAGGATTTTGTTAAATATGTGTGGCGAATGCTTTAGTCCCTGAGGGATTCTAGTATACTCATAATGCTCATTTTTATAGGTAAAACCAAAAAAATGCTGGCACTCCTTGCTCAAGGGTACACTAAAATATGCACTACACAAATCTATAACCGTAAAATATTCAGCTTTCGATGGGATAAATGTCAATAGCGTATGGGGGTCGGGGACATCCGCGGGATAGTCAAGTAAAACCTCGTTGACAGCCCTCAAATCGTGTATCAACCGGTACGAGGTATCAGGTTTCTCCACGGGTAGCAACGGCGTGTTGCTCCGGGGATTAGTTGTTTTCTGTAGGACTCCCGCTGTCAAAAGTCCTTTGATTTGTGGCTCGATTCCAGCCACCGCTTTCTCCTTCAGTGGGTACTGATTTTTCCAAGGCAGGGTGGCCCCCGGTCTAAGCTCCACTCTCACAGGTTGAGCGGACTTGATTAATCCAATGTCAGTGCTGTTTTTTGACCACAGCTTCTCTGGCACCGCCTTCATCATGTCCTCCTGGAGGCTCAATGCGTTAGGGAATTCTCCCATTGTCTCTTGGGATAATTGCACAGTTTGTGGGCGACCCATCCCTGTGCCTTGGACCATGATCTTAATAAACCTTTTGTCGGGGCTTATCCAGATCAGTTTGTTTTCTTTCATCTGTTCAAATTTAATTCCTTCCGCTTTTTTCATCATCTCGCCAATGTGCTGCTGATCGCACGAGTTGGCTACCTTTAAAGTCACATGGGGAGCACTGTCCGCAATCTCGTGTTCTTTATGCAGATATTCGCTCCGTGCAATACGTAGCGCTGCTCCTTGCGGCCCCAATATGATATTGGTAGCATTACGCTGTACTTTGTCTGGTTGCACACTCAGCCACTCCTTAGCCTGTGACGAGTCTGCATCTTTATGGTATTGCAGAGTGCAATGATATGGTGTCTTTGGATCACTTGCTTCAGGCATGTTGGCGGTGATAAATGTCTCCCATTGCAAGGCTGAACCAAGCAACTCTTGGTCCAGTCCCCCTAGACAATAGATTTCCGGTGGTCGGCTGTCGATTCTTTGTACCATCTGATAGTAATGGTCTTCTCGTACATTTATCACACAACCCTCCGCTGTACATTTAATGTCCATTCCCAGTAACCCCAGCCCATCTCGGCCAAGTAAGTTAATGGGTGAACTTTCCGAGACCAGCACAGGAAGAGTCGCTTCCCTGCCTCGATATCTCAGGGTCACAGGGTCGGTCACCGGCGTCAGCTGTTTTACTCCCTCAAATCCAATTGTCCGTACGTATCGACCGGACATGGTTAGGTGCGTCACGTCTTGGGGTTGCACTACCGTATAGGCCGCACCGGTGTCTGCCATCGTCTCGACAGATTTGTCATTCACCGATACGCACACAATAGGCTCCTCCCTTAAAGACGACACTGACAGCTGACACCTCCCCATTGGACTCTCTGGGCCTCTTCAGAGTGATTCATCTGGCCCTCTTGATGGATTCACCGGGCCATAGTTCTCACTAGGGTGTTGGCCTTGGTTTGGGCCTTGGTTTTCATTCTGGGTCTGGCCTTGGTTTGAGCATTGGTTCCGCCAATTTCCACCTCTTCTCCTGTTGTTCCATCGAGGTCCCCCTCTTGTGGGCTGAGGACGGTACTCTCCTCCTCGGGGTTGATATCCTTGGTCACATTCCCTAGACATATGCCCGAAATTTCCACACGTACAACACTCCACTGGCCCTGGCTGAGGTCTGGATCCATTCGATCCTCCTCTTTGACGTTCATTCCCTCCTCGGAACTGCCCATTCGCTCCCCTCTGGCTCTGTTGTTGTTCTGGCGCAGGACCCCCCTGTGTCCCCAACTGAGCCTGTCTCTGGTCATTTGGTTCCCCGTTGGAGCTCGTCTCCCCTCTTGGTTGTGGGGACTGGACTAAGGCTTGGAGGTATTCCACTACCTTCCCTGCATCGGTTGGCTGTTGATACAGGATCCTTCGGTGTTGTTCCGCATCCTTATCCTTTTTGTTTTGCTCCCTCTTCCGATATAGGTCAACTTGATGGGCCACATTATCGGTATAATAGTTTAGGGGGAGACTTGACAGAGACACCACCTCAGCCAGTTTTTGCCTCACCTCCATGGGGAGGCCGTTTTCAATCTTTCCTCTTAGCACGGCTTCCCCCAGGGGGTCCCGTTCTACATCCTGACCAGTTGTATCCTTCCAGGCGGCGTATGCTTGTTGTACGTACTTCCTAGGGTGGGTGTCCCCCAGGGTACCAATGTGGATTTGGTCTGGGTGCATCTTGGTCGGATAGGTTTCTCGGAGGGCCAGCCACAGTACTCCCCTGTGCCGTGCGAACAGGTCCGCATCCTGTGCTCCAGTCCCCACATGGTTTCCCATGCCAGCCTTCTCCAGTACTTTTTCCATGCCTGCTTTTCCCATCATGGTTGACAATAGTTTTTTTATATCCCCCATCGCCATCTCTTGTCCGATCATCAGTTCCTCCAATTTGGCAATCCACGGATTGGCCCCATTCTGGAGGGGCGGCAATTTCTCAGATACTTGAGTCATGTCGGACGCCTTCCAGGGGTGATATTCCAAGTCATGTCCTCTTATTATCACGGGAGCTATTTTGACGGGGGCCTGTTTGTGGGGTTGAAGATTTTTCGTCTGTGATCTGGTCATCATTCCACTCCTCACTTCCTCTTCCATCTTCTCAAGGGCCTTTTTCCGCTCTACTTTTTCTTCTTCCAGCTTCTGTCGTCTTCTCTCAACCTTTTCCCATATCTCCGTCACCTGTTTATACTCCTTCGTATCTTTGCTCTCTAGGTTGTCTGGGTTATTCATCCTCCATGCTATTTCAACATTGTCTTTTTCCAATTGCAAGAGCTTCTGGTCTATTTTTACCAGCTCGTCCCTTCTCCTTACCATCTCCTGGACAAGTTCAACACCCTGTGAGGAAGAGATTTTTGAATCAGATTCCTTACCTCTTAGTGCTGTTTCAGATTTTCTCTCTCGACTTTCCGTTTCTGTTGGTACATCCATTCCCGTGGATGTTTCGTATTTCCTCATCATCGCCCACTCGGCTAGCGTGCTGCCAACCGGGGAACTGTTTCTTATTTCATACCGGCTGGAATCACTTGAGCGGGGGCGACCTCTTTGATACTCGCTCTGGCAATCAGACGAGTCTGGGGTGGGGCCGTATCTTTCCATTAGCTTTTCCCACTTCTTCCGTGCAACCATCTCCTCATATTTGCTTTGTCCTTCCACTTCAGCCAATTGGATCTGCCTGGCTCCTTCCGACAAATATCCAGTCTTTTCCCCTTGACGCTGTGAGGGCACATATCCCCTCTCTAAACGAGTCAAGGGTTGAATGTCTTGTGGCCCAGGTGTCAGGTGAATTTCTGTTCTTGCTTGTCCCGTCTCTTTATTCCCCCGATCGTCTGTTAAATGATAAGGGCTGCTCATTTCTATTATAGGCAGAATAGGGTACACTCGTTCCCCATTTCTACTGTCATATGGTGGGGGTGCTAAAGCTCCCTCAACTCTTACCTGTTCTACTCTTGAGTGGGACACTGGGGTGAGTGAGGCTACCTGAGCTGCACTTTGGACGATGACAGTTGTTGTGTTAGGGGCCAGGGGAGTTATGGTGACCGGGGCTACCTCCTCTCCTGGTTTGGCCGCTTCATTGACAGTTGCACTGCCCTTCTTGTCACTATTTCTCCTCTCGGCCTCCCGTGCGTAAGATTCTATCATCGTAGTTTCTTGCAAAAGTTTCTTTGCCCTTGCCTTTTCATCCCCGTGGTATTTGTATTTCTTGATTAGCACTCTTATGTCAGCTATTAGCTCCAAATCAAAAGAACCTTCGATAGGCCAAGGGTTCGTAAGATGTTTCCATCTTTTATTCCATTTCGTTTGGGGTGTTCGTTGGCAATAACCTGTACTGGACTTTCTGCTATCCAACCAATTAGGGTCGACTTATCTGAGTGGGTTGCGGCTTCCATTTTCCTATAGGAGATCTTTTTTCCCATTTACTAGAGTTCCCCTTTCCTTTTGATTTTGTAACAATGGCAATAGGCAAAAAAGTGTTTCCTGTATTCCCTGTCTAAATGTAGGTGTCTATGCTTTTTGTGACTGACTCCTACTCGGACAGCCAATAGTGGCACTGCAGGCCCTACCTATTCTCTTCTGTCCCTTTTCCACCTGAAATTCCTATTCTTACCTGATTTGTGGTGTTCCGCGTGTCCAATCGAACTGCTGGAGATCAGAGCACACAATGACAACAGTTCTTGTTAATTTATCAACTGGACTTGTACTTTACTCTGTCTATACAATCAAATTTCTGAGAGGTTCTTTTCATTCACTGTATGAGTATCTTTTTACTTCCTTCATACAATTTTAAAAACGAGATATTTGTAATTGATACATGTGTGTGATGTCGCCAGTTTCTACTCCCTGATTTTCTTCCCGTTTGACCTCCGTCAACACACTGGGTTCCTATTTTTGTCGAATTTCGGCTCTCCACTATTCCTGCTTGATTCCACTCCAATTCTGATATCCCTCGGGAAACAAAAACATCTTGATTAGTCTTTCATTACATACATTCTTTCATATTCTTTCCATTATTCAGTACCAATCCCCCCAGGGGACACTCGTCATCCAGACTCGTGTCCACCAGAGATAATCTAAAGAATGCATCGGACACCGCGCCCCGCACGCCGTGAGGTGTCGGCCCCTGTTTTCTGAAGAGTCCATAACAGACCCTCCACAGAGGTCAGAACACACCCCACCACAGGTACAAAGCAGTCAGCATCCAAGCATCTTATCCCATCACTCAAGCTATCATCCCCAGAATCCAGTGCCCTGCCGGACGGCCATGCATAACCGACCGGACCCAACACCGAACTCTGGGTACACAAACTTGCATACACATCCACACAACCAACGTTAAACGTCCCCTACCCCACACCCTCTCGCACACCCTGGCCCTCCCGTTCCCCAACCCAGAATGTCCACCACCCAGATCAGAGAACAGCCGCCAGCGTGTACTCCGGGTACCTTGGCATCAACGGGATGCCCACACCCACCCGGCCTCCCTCTGCGTCATCCCTCACTATCATCATAGCAAACGCAGGTGCAGTCGAGCAGTGTGACCTCTCAATCGCAGGACCAGCCGCGCAGAGAGTCTTGAACATATACATAACACACACTCTGATCACAGTCACACAGACAACTATAACTGCAAACATCACCACGGCATAAAGCAGATACTTAACAACAGACCACCCCACATAGCCCAATTGTCCATGACCCCAGACATCCCATGAGTCCTCCCGAGGGTCATGCATATCCCTAGTAATGTTTTTCAAGTGCTCAATTATGGCTGGCAAACCCCCTTCATCATTGGCTGGTATGAATGTGCAGCACTCCTGACCAATCAACGCACACGTGCCCCCCGACTCCACCATAGCTGCTCTCGTCTGCAACTCCATCAGTCGTAAGGACCGTAACTCCTGAGCCTCCAGGCCCAAGCCCCTCGCTGTCGTGGCAGCCATGTCCTCAAACAATTTAGCCAAATGATCCAGTTCCCCATGTTTGCATATGCCCCATACCAGGGAAACGCCACCCTAAAAAAATTGTCCGCATCCCGTCTCTTCCTTGTCTTTGGAAACGCCGGCAAAACATCCGACACCCTCATAGCCGGTACTAAGTAACCCAACGCACATCTTCCCCTCCAGTCAATTGGCAACGAGGCATACGCAAAATCACCACAAATCCAAAACGCCCCAGGTGGAGCTGGCGCCTCCGAATCCTTGCCCCAGACCCCATTATCCCCCGTCCAAGTACCCCACGATTTTACCATTCGATTTACCCTCCACACACTTCTCAAACCCTGCCGACCTATATGCTATTGGAATGGGGCCAGTGTCTAACAGCCCACCTATCTTCATTTTATTCTTCATTGACCCCAGCCCCAGATACCTCTCAATCCTGTCCTGCCCCACCCCGTTACACAGGTCAGGGGTAGGCAAATCCCTTAACACGTTGGCATGACACTTCGTTATAGGGTGTGCAATCAGAGGAAGGCCCGCGGCGGCCGCCTGTGGGGACATAGCAATCTGATCTATTAGCTATCTTCGCCACCGCTTTTGCCATTCCCAGAAATAGATTACCGCGATGGTCCGGCAGCGACCGTTTACCCACTATCACCACCTCTGGCAGCTCAGGCTGTCGGAGTGGAACATACAGCATCACGCTAGCTAACATACACAACCAAACCATTGATATAGCCCACCCCAACAGCACCTGCCTACTACTTTCACTCAAACCAGGAACCATGTTGAGTGTTCCGTCCTCCTCTGCGTTCCTCCTTCACCGGCGCGTGTCCTAATATGTCCTGCAATCCCCACAAACAACAACATGTCTTTATAACAACACGCCCCACAGCCAACAGCCTACTGAAGTGAGGACCCAAACTCAAAACAGAGAAGCAGGATGCACCGGAACCCCTGAAGGGTAGGAGAGAGGGCGTAATGGAACTACAGGGAGGTCAAGAGAGGAAAGGGCCAGGGGGGAAACATGTAAGTCCGGGCAGGTTTAGGGCGAGCCCCGCCAGGTAGGCAAGACTAGTGTAGGCCTGGGAGGCTAGGGGGTAGGCCTGGGAGGCTAGGGGGTAGATGTAGGGGAGACTAGGGAGGGAGAGGCTAGGGCTTTTGGAAAGAGGAATCTAGGGAAGGTTAGATAATTAGGAGAGAGGGGTAAGTTCCTTGAGACCTACTGGTGTGAGGGGCGGGGGGAAAAGATGGGAAGGGCGGGGGTTCCTATTCCCCAAGGCCTTTATTCAGCCCAACGAGACATACCCCGCGATTCATGAAAATATGGAACGCTTTAACAAAAGACCCCCCACCCCTGCCACTTATGCAAACCAAAAATAAGCCTCACAAAACAGTGTGCTTGGCAGCGCATTTCACTGTAACTGTGGAAGGAGGGGGGAGAGAGAGAGGGAAAGTAAGAGAGAGAGAAAGGGAAAGAGGGAGGGAGAGAAAGAGAGGGGGGGGGAGAGAGGAGGGGGGGAGAGGGGGGGTAGGGAAAGAGAGAGAAAGAAAGAGAAGGGGGGGCAGGTGGTGGGGAGGGAGGGAGGGAGGTAGGGAGAGAGGGAGGTAAGGGGGGGGGGTAGGGAGAGAGATAGGGAGAGAGAGGGGGGAGCAGGTGGTGGGGAGGGAGGGAGGGAGGTAGGGAGAGAGGGAGGTAGGGGGGGGGTAGGGAGAGAGAGAGGGAGAGAGAGGGGGGAGCAGGTGGTGGGGAGGGAGGGAGGGAGGTAGGGAGAGAGGGAGGTAAGGGGGGGGGGTAGGGAGAGAGAGAGAGGGAGAGAGGGGGGGGGGCAGGTGGTGGGGAAGGAGGGAGAGAGGGAGGTAGGGAGAGAGGGAGGTAGGGAGAGAGGGAGATAGGGAGAGAGGAGGGGGGGGTAGGGAGAGAGAAAGGGAGAGAGAGAGGAGGGGGGGGCAGGTGGGGGGGAGGGAGGGAGAGAGGGAGGTAAGGAGAGAGGGAGGTAGGGAGAGAGAGAGAGGAGGGGGGGGGGGGGTAGGGAGAGAGAGAGGGAGAGAGAGGAGGGGGGGGGGGGCAGGTGGTGGGGAGGGAGGGAGAGAGGGAGGTAAGGAGAGAGGGAGGTAGGGAGAGAGAGATAGAGAGGGGGGGGGTCCTAAAAGAGGGACATATATCTAACCATACTGCCAACGTAATAAAGCCACACACGACATAAACGAACTGCACCAGCTAAACACCTCCTGTATCTACCCCAGGACGGGAGTCCAAATGATGCCTCCACCGCCCCCTAGCGCAGTTCCGACCACATCGCTTTGAAAAAATGAATCCCTTACAATGGTTACCCCTCGCCCCGTCTAAAATGGCGACCACGGTGCTCCACCTAAGATGGCCGCGCATCGCAAGATTTCCCGAGAATCCCATCAAGCCGAGTCAGCAGCAGGACGGGAGCCCCAGGTCTGAATCTGGTGCCACCTAGTGTACTTTCAACCACACCTTGATTCCATTCTACTCGCTCGCTTCACACACCACACATATAGTCCTTTCAAACCAGTGCGCATGCACGAATCTCTCATACGGCCTACTCATTCACCACGCATACAGCATTCGTACTAACATTAGCCAATACTGCAATTCACACGACGCATTCAACATCAATGACAATTCAGTTGCACTGTAATATCATCCCATTCACAACATACAGTATTGAATAACCCTAGCAGCTTAACTACGACGAGCCACGACGAGATAGCCTCATAGCTACGACTATCCGGCCATATAGCATGTAGCTAGTTTAGCCGCTTGGCTACGACCAGCGGCCTACTACACACCTTATAGCCTACGCGCTACGACGAGTACGAGCTACGACGAGCGGCTATAATGTCAAAGCAACTTTATTCTCAACATAAGCGCCAGTGTACAGATTTAATCCCTTATTTCATTAATCTCTGTACAATATAACAATAAGTCCTTATGTCATGTCAGACATTCCTAACCTCTAACAGTCATCCACACACATATTACTGATACAATTCAAACATCATTCAGATTTTGATCTCATGCTATTTGTTGTGAAGGATCAGATTAAACCGAATATATATATTTATTTATATATATATATTTAATTGTATTTGTATATCGTTTGATATCCCCTGTATATTCCTTGTACAATATGCACTGAATATCCCTTTAGTCTACTAAACAGCCCATAATAGTTTCATTCTACCATTGGACGAGAACCTGGCGCCAGGTTGCCATACCCCTAGGTCCAAGTTCAATCGTGCCGCCTAACATGTCGTGGCAAACCCCGGTTCCGCGCAGGAATATGTCGGGCGAAATACGAATGGTACTATTTGTTCATAGCGCATATATATATATGGCGCAAGTAAAGTAGAACTTTCTTTTAGTCCAGTTCTTTACCCTCCAACAGAGTGACAGACGCGAAGCCTCCCCACGACGCACGTGTGGTGTAGTAAGGCCTACTTGGCCCCAGAATAGGCATTGAGATATCGTGTAGATTAATAGTTGAATAGTCATAGTTTGGCACTATACTGTCGAGTTGGACGTATTCTATTAAGCTAATAATAGTCTATTTATGTATGGTGCATCGTTCGGTTAGAGTTCTAAAGTTATCAGTACCCCCATCGTTCCTGACGTTATCTGGATGCTTAACCAGGCTGGGCAGACCCCTAGTGGTGCTTGCATCCGAGGAGCTCCGGGCCAGGGCGACCGGACCTGTATATTGGATTACTCTACCCGGACGACGGCGAGCCTTCCACGGCTTGGATTATGCTTTGGGTGCTTTGATTATTCCATGGATAAAGGCCAACACTGCGGAGTGTTGGAACTACCCCCCGGAGAGGACTCCAGGTGAGACGGCGCTCTACACCAGTGAGGTCGCCTCACGTCTCTCCGTTGTGGACCGGCAGCTACCGTCCACAGAGGGTCCAGCTGTATTCGTCTGCGGACCGAGGTTCTGTGGGCACCGTGTTCAAGACTTTGAATTCTCCCAAGACACCGTCGGCCAGATGGGATACCGCCAGCGGCTTCTCTAACCCCCCCCTCCTACTGTCTTACAACCAACGGGACCCCCCCCCCCCTTAGTGTATCCAGCTATAATCATTTAAGTACCATCGCTATCGTTTCCTAAATATTCCAGGTTGTATACTTACTCCCTGCGTAACCAGAGATTGGACATTCAATGTTGATTTACCTACGAATACTCATTTGCCATAAAAGTGCATATTTCATATTTCAAATCATAAATGTAATTAAGTGACCGTTGTATATACCTTTTGCTATATTAAACCTTCGATTTGGTACATTTGTGTGGATTCGTTTCATCAGGTGGGAAAGTGTTCATCATACTTATATCATGTACTGGATGGCCAGAAGTTAAAGTACAAGAGGTAGTGGTATTAAATATCATATCTAACAATACAGTCAGGGAATTGTACCCCTCAGTTACACTATTGTTATAGAGCGCCCACGCGGTCATCTTTAAAGATTCACATCCTATGTTTACATTTTTCAATAGTTTCCGCGCGTCTATTTTCAATTTGCTCAAGCGCATTATTATACTATAACCGCAAAGGATGTTTACCTTGCAAAGTGCATATTGAAATGAATATTGTTACTAAGCGCTTTTTTAATTCGTCGTCGCGGGCCGAGACAGTGGAATTGGGCGTCCAGGCGAGCATGCCCTCTCAGGATATGTACCGAATATTTAACCTGTCTTGAACTCGCTTTCTCAGGGCCAGCCAGGCAATCCGATCCCCCTAACCAAGCCTAACACGGCCAGATTTTGGTAGGATAGCTGCTACGTTTTGGTAGAAATCGGCTAGACCGAACGAACCTCTAAGCTAATTGCATGCTCACCCAGAACTCAGCCGTCGTCCGCCCATCCCCACCATCTGGGAACCCCGCAACTCGCAACGAGCTTATACCATATGAGCACCCTCTTAACATAACCACCCTTCCTCGCGGCCTGCAACGGTGTTGAACTGAAACCTGGAAACCCCATTAGCGTTCTCGCCGACGTCCTGGACCCCTGTTTTCTGTCGCTTGAGAGGCGCCAGTAAACACAGGCACGGCGTTTACCCTGCAATCGCACATATCAAGGCCCACTCACCGTATACAGAACGCGAAAAACACATCTTATCACTACACTCTCTGGAAGACGACCCGCGACCTACTGAACCAGCCGGGGCCAGTCATATCCAGAGCTGCACCCTAACGCGCCTACCCATCACATAGATAATTTAGCAGTAATCAAACGCTATTCATCTAGTGCGGCACGTCCCCGTCTATTGAAGCAGAATACCTCGAACCCCTCGCCTCAAATCGACGCTCCCAATATGATAAACTAACGTTACGAATCCCCATTATAATCATTGCGCCCACCAAGAACCCCGCGACTGCCACGGAGCCCCGGCGGGCGTCCTCAGCCAGACTATTGAGTCATAAATTTCTAATGCAACCCCCGTTCGACCTGAACGCCTCGTACTTTCAATCATCACGGCCCCGTTTTCACTCACCTGTTTTCTTTGTAGATCCGCAGGAGACTGTCGTGATGAGTTTCCCCGGCACCGATTAGCCGAGAGTCAGAAAAAAAAATTCTTGGCGCATCAGGACAAGGTCGACAGCACCACTTTGAAGTCACAAACGGGGCTATTCTGTTCTGATGACTCAGAACATATTCTGCTCTGCGTTGTGTATTCCCTTAAAAGCCCTATTGTACTTTCAAAAACCAGCTACGTGGTTTACAAGGCCACGGCAAAGAGACGGCGGTTGAAAGAAAGAGTCAGGGAGAAGATTAATGTAAGGATCCGGTTTTAATGGGATCCAAAAGTTAATAACAACCAAAAGATTTGAATGTAAAAAAACAATGCAATGATTTTCAATGGTAGCACTGTCTATGCCGAGGGATCATTAGAAAATCAGACTAAAATTCACTTTAAACTAATAGCATCTCTCTCGGCTCCTTCTCGTTGGATTCGCTGGTGTCCGTCTCAATGCGTCGCCGTCCTCGTCCAGTAGGGGAAAAGAAGGTTGTGTTGCTCCTGTGTTGTTTGTTGTTTGTGTGTTTCTCTCGCTCTGAACCGCTTACTTTAAAGACTAAACTCCTCCCCCCAGCATTACGTCAGGAAGGGCGGACCTTTCTATGAGAGAGAGAGCTTCCAATTGGAGGACCAGTGTTTGTTGTCGTTTTTAGCCTACCCACACTTTTGATTGGCTGAATCTAGGTAACAGCCTTTTTGAGTAGGCCTATACCGGAATTTCCTTTTAAGGTCATATCTTTTGCTGGAGGCAACGTTTTACTCAACTGTACTTAACAGCTGCAGTTGGCAGTTGGGGGAAGTAATCACGATAAGGCTTAAGGGTCTGGTGTCAACCCCATTGTTTCAGCCAGCCAAAAGTCTCCTGTAAATATCAGGGTTGGGTGTCTCCGGGCCATTCCTTTGTTTAAGTGGAGATGGTCAACAAGCCATTTCTATAGTCTATTGTCGTTGAGTTTCGGCCTGGGGAAGGGAGACAGAAGTCTCTGTTGTTGTGTTACCTCTTAAAATGCTAAATCTGTTATGGTTTGTAACCGACCTCACACGCAACGGCACAGACAGGAAGTTCAGAGTTAGCCAAAAGCTAGGGCGTATTTATTTACAGTGTCACAAGATGGATGAGGTACAGTAATCAAACAAACGGGGATCTGGCATGTGACGATGTAGAGGCTCTGCAGATACTCCCAGTAGATAGTGGTGAGGAATTGGCATGTGACGTTGTAGCGGCTCTGCAGATACTCCCAGCTTTCACTCACGGTGGAAAACGGAGAGAGAGAGAAATCAGAAACAGCCCAACGAACACACAGAGGCAGAGAGGTGACTGAGTCCAGTATTAATCCCAAGTGACTTGATCTTCGGTGTACCACACACAAGTTAGCTGAGTCCAGTGAAAACAACACGGTATTCTTCAGTGTTATTCTAACACACAAATTAGCTGAGTCCAGTACAAACAAAAACGGTATTTCCTCAGTGTTCACCAAACACACAAAAAACTGATAATCCAAAAGGACTGTTTCCAAAAACTCACCAGAGCGCAACGCGTAAAGCGGGCAGATAACGAGGCGCAGCTCCAAACGGGGAACCAGGTTCTCCACAGCGGTTCTCCACAAAAAGGTCCTGGAGAGAAAGAAGACAGGAACAGCGACGGGGAAAGGCAGGTATATGCAGCTGTATTCCAGAACGACCCAACATCGATAGCAAGGAGGTCTGTGTATATAAAGCCTTCAGGGGCGCTAATTACAAACTGTGACAGCTGCGGGATGAGATTGATACTTGCTCCAAAAGCGTGTGGCGGGGAATGCACCAATCAACACGGCACCTTAAAGGAACGGAGCGCGTGGCGGGGAATGCATCAATCAACATAGTACCTTAAAGGAACGGAGCGTGTGGCGGGGAGCGGACCAAACCTCACAGTACCCCCCCCTCCACGGGAGCCACCCGGCGACCAGCCCGACCCGGCTCGCCCGGATGGGCACGATGGAAGTCGGTGATCAGGCCGGGATTCACGATGAGCTGGTGGGAGACCCAGCTCCGTTCTTCCGGACCGTACCCCTCCCAGTCCACCAGGTACTGGAACCCCCGACCCCGCCGTCGAACGCCCATCAACCGGCGGACCTGCCACTGGGGGTGACCGTCCAACATCTCGGGAGGAGGTGGTTCCGGAGCAGGAGGCATCAGGGGACTGAGAGAGACAGGCTTAACCCGGGACACATGGAAAACGGGGTGAATGTGCATGGACGCAGGAAGCTTAAGACTCACCGCCGCCGGACTGAGTACCTTCAGAACCTCAAAAGGACCGACGAACCGGGGGTTAAGCTTCTTGGCCGAGGACCGAAGTGGAAGGTCCCTTGCGGAAAGCCACACCCTCTGCCCAGGGTGGTACGTCGGCGCAGGAACCCGGCGCCGGTCAGCCCCACGACTGGCGCGCTCCGATGACCGGAGCAGCGCAGTCCTGGTGATCTCCCAGACCCGACGGCACCGGTCGAGGTGGTCCTGTACGGAGGGAACTGCCACCTCCGACTCCTGTGCAGGGAAAAGAGGGGGTTGGTAGCCCAGGGATACCTCAAAGGGTGAGAGGCCGGTGGCGGAACTGACCATGGAGTTGATGGAGTACTCGACCCAGGGAAGGAAACGGCTCCAAGAAGCGGGTTTCTCAGCAGCCACACACCGAAGAGCAGACTCCACACTCTGGTTCATCCTCTCCGTTTGTCCGTTAGTCTGGGGATGATAACCAGAGGAAAGACTGACCGTTGCCCCCAATCCCTTGCAAAAAGCCCGCCATACCTGGGAAGTGAACTGGGGCCCCCGGTCCGAGACGACGTCCTGGGGAAAACCATGGAGGCGAAACACGTGGCGTGTCAGGAGGTCCGCCGTCTCGGCCGCCGAGGGAAGCTTGGGAAGGGCCACGAGGTGAACCCCCTTGCTGAACCGATCCACCACGGTCAGTAGGCACGTGTTCCCCTGGGAAGAAGGAAGACCCGTGACGAAGTCCAGCGCCACATGTGACCAAGAACGGCTCGGAATGGGAAGCGGCTGCAATAGCCCGGAGGGTGCCTGGTGGGAGGCCTTGCTGCGGGCGCAGACTGCGCAGGCCAGTACGAACTCCTTGACGTCGTTCCTCATGGTGGGCCACCAGAATCGACGAGCCGGGAAGGAGAACGTGCGATGAACGCCCGGGTGGCAGGCGAACCGGCTGGTATGGCCCCACTGGAGGACCCGGGACCGGACCGAGTTGGGGACGAAGAGACGATGAACCGGTACATTGCCTGGAGCGCGATGGAAGCGTAGGGCATGCCTTACCACCTCTCGATGCCCAAGGTGACTACTCCTACCACCCTGGCCTCTGGGAGGATGGGAGTCGGGTCCTCAGTGGTTGGAGCCCCCTTGGAGTGTAACCGGGACAGGGAGTCGGCCTTCGTGTTGCGGGAACCAGGGCGAAACGTCAGCGATAAGTAGGGTTGGGCACCGAAAACCGGTTCTAATAGGAACCGGTTCCTAACTTCCGGTTCTGGAGTCCAGTGAAAACAACACAGTATTCTTCAGTGTTATTCTAACACACAAATTAGCTGAGTCCAGTGCGAAACAAAACGGAATTCTTCTGTGTTATCCTAACACACAAATTAGCTGAGTCCAGTACAAACAAAAATGGTATTTCTTCAGTGTTCACCAAACACACAAAAAACTGATAATCCAAAAGGACTGTTTCCAAAAACTCACCAGAGCGCAACGCGTAAAGCGGGCAGATAACGAGGCGCAGCTCCAAACGGGGAACCAGGTTCTCCACAGTGGTTCTCCACAAAAAGGTCCTGGAGAGAAAGAAGACAGGAACAGCGACGGGGAAAGGCAGGTATATGCAGCTGTATTCCAGAACGACCCAACATCGATAGCAAGGAGGTCTGTGTATATAAAGCCTTCAGGGGCGCTAATTACAAACTGTGACAGCTGCGGGATGAGATTGATACTTGCTCCAAAAGCGTGTGGCGGGGAATGCACCAATCAACACAGCACCTTAAAGGAACGGAGCGTGTGGCGGGGAATGCATCAATCAACATAGTACCTTAAAGGAACGGAGCGTGTGGCGGGGAGCGGACCAAACCTCACAAAATCACTCTGTCTCAAGACCTTATCATCTATTGTACCACTATGTGCTAATCCAATCTATATCCCCTCCCCTCCTCCTCTCCAGGAGAAGGGTGGAGACCCTCTTGGACTAGAATGTATGATGTAATGTTTTACCCTGTTCACCAACGATTCCTGGCGGACGACAGACCATGTACATGTATACATTTTGCTTGGGAAATCTACCACACTCACAACAACGGTTTACAACAGTCAAGTGTGCAGCACGGAAATATGGATATATAATAATACAACTTACCAAATGAAAAGACGCAACCTACCTGACATGCTCCAATCGACAAGTCCACATGTCACATGCCCATGTCATGTACCAACATGGAACTATACAATTGTGCAAACTCGCAAGCTCCCATGTCACAAGGACATGAAAGACCGGAATAGAGCCCCCATGTCACATAGCAATGTCTAATGACAATATAAAATATAAGCTGAAGCGGGCTGTATGTGAAAACCAGCCCCTTCAATAGTGCACTAACCACGGTCCCGAGCAGGTAAGAAAGTAAACACAAGGCGTTGTTCCAAAAATAGTAAATTATATTTATTATACAGGGTAGGTCTTCAAACCTCCACTGATTTAGGATGAGGGAAGAGGGGAAATAATCCCACAAACATATAACAATTACGGAAAAGGGTAGTTGGAGAACACACAAGCAAATATAATAAAGTAAGGCACAAGGGCCAACACAAGCCCTAGTGACCTAGTGTCACAGGACACAACCACAAACCCTGCGGTTGGCAGTCTGGGAATCCCCCAGCAAAATGTACACCACGTGCACAGCACAATATAGTTCCACACAAGCAGTGGCAAAAAGGCAGAAGGCCCAATACATAGATATATATATATTAATTCCACACAAGCAGTGGCAAAAAGGCAAGAGGCCACAATATATATATATATATACTCACCTGGTAGCTGCACCAACACAAATACAATGCCTACCAGGTAAGTGGTGTGAACAACATGAACACACAATAAATCAGTCCCACACAACAGTGGACAGTGTTATAATAACTATTCCACACAAACAGTGGTAAACAATGGCAACCTCCAACTCTATGGTCACTGGCAAATGACTCCATGAGGCGCCCGGACGAGTGTGTGCTGTCAGGTATTTGTCCACCCGTCCCTCTCAAGGTGATTGCCATCAGCTGTCACCCATTAGGCAATCAGCACTCTTCAGTGTAGGGACGGGCGGCACCTGACAGAGAAAAAGAGACAGCATTAGCTATCATGCACACACACACACATCACATCCAAAACATAACATATTTACATATACTAACCTGATGTTCAGATGGTGTCATAAATACAGTAATAATGGTAATGACCAACCCACGTACCCATGTACGTCACATTGACTCAGAGTGGCGGCGCGACAATAGCGTTTCTTGACTCAGGCGTCTATGCCAAATACAGCTGATAACTGCTTAAGCAGCATATTAAGATGACTGCGTTTCTTGACTCAGAGTGGCGGCGCGACAATAGCGTTTCTTGACTCAGGCGTCTATGCCAAATACAGCTGATAACTGCATAAGCAGCATATTAAGATGACTGCGTTTCTTGACTCAGAGTGGCGGCGCAACAATAGCGTTTCTTGACTCAGGCGTCTATGCCAAATACAGCTGATAACTGCATATGCAGCATATTAAGATGACTGCGTTTCTTGACTCAGAGTGGCGGCGCGACAATATTATTAAACAAGAGAGCTCTGTCATTGAAGTGGGTGGTGTTACCAACAGCGCGTTTCTTGACTCAGGCGTCTATGCCAAATACAGCTGATAACTGCATAAGCAGCATATTAAGATGACTGCGTTTCTTGACTCAGAGTGGCGGCGCGACAATATTATTAAACAAAAGAGCTCTATCATTGAAGTGGGTGGTGTTACCAACAGTGCGTTTCTTGACTCAGGCGTCTATGCCAAATACAGCTGATAACTGCATAAGCAGCATATTAAGATGACTGCGTTTCTTGACTCAGAGTGGCGGCGCAACAATATTATTAAACAAGAGAGCTCTGTCATTGAAGTGGGTGGTGTTACCAACAGTGCGTTTCTTGACTCAGAGTGGCGCGTTTCTTGACTCAGGAAGCAAGCGTCAAAGCCGCTCTGCCGCGCGCGCTGCAACACAGCGGCGAGCTGTAGCGGCAGTGGTGGATAAGGGGGCGTGCTAGCGCGGGTCACGTGGGTGTCGCGGCCAATCAGAGGAACCCGGAAACCGAACTGCATTGCGTTTGGCATAGACGCGGTCTGGCAGGCGCGCGTGATTTAGGTGGTAGTAATATAACTGCAGGGCTACGGTGTGTAGGAACCCATGGGGGCCTCACACCTTGCATGTCCGGCTGCAGAACAACTCCTCAGAACATCTGTTTGCGAGCAGACAGTCTCACCAGTGCCCCTTGTGGTTCTCAGTCAGTCGGGGGGACGATCCTCCCTTGGGGGTGGATGCCTTCTCGATGTATCCATGGCCGCCCGGGCTTCTGTACGCCTTCCCCCCCTCACACCTGATAGGTCAGTTGTTGGAGCGGGTACGGTGGGAGCACAAGACTTTGATCCTGGTTGCGCCGGACGGATCCAGCTCTTACTAGCCCCGCCGTGGCCTTTTCCTTGGTTGTTGTGGGCCCTCTCTCAAGCACACGGGTCGCTGTGGCAGCCTCCTGTGCTGGGCCAGCCTCTGATGGTTTGGCTGGTGAGAGAGTGAGTCTGGTGAGGATGGACCCTTCTGTGGTTGACACCATCCGGAACGCGCATGCTCCCTCCACTATCGCGGTTTACGCAGGTAGGTGGCGTATTTTCCAAGAGTGGTGTAAGGTGTCCTGTAAGGTGTCCTGCCCCCTGGACGCTGTCCTTACCTTCCTTCAGTCTATCCTTGATAGGCTGTCGGCTTCGACGGTGAGGGTATATGCTGCGGCTATATCCTCTTGTCATGAGGGGTTTGAGGGCGGTACGTTGTTCAGCCACCCTCTTGTGAAGCGTTTCCTGCTTGGCGCTCTGCGCCTTAAGCCAGTGAAACGTTCTCTGTCTCTGAGTTGGGATCTTCAATTGGTCCTCGGTCGGTTGTCCGAGGCCCCGTTTGAGCCTCTTGAGCAAGCGCCTTTGGAACAGCTGTCGTTCAAGACTGCGTTCCTGCTGGCCATCATCTCCGCTAAGCGCGTGGGTGAGCTCTGTGCTCTCTCGGTGCGGCCTGAGTGCCTGTCTATTCGTGTCGATAGCGGTGCCACCTAATCCAGTCTTCGTGCCGAAAAATATCTGGAGCTCTTTTCGCTCCAGGGATATTGTGCTTCAGGCGTTTCATCCGCCTCCTCACGCTAGTGAGTTAGAGGCGAGCCTTCACCTGTCATGTCCGGTCCGGGCTTTGGGAATTTACCTCAGCCGTACTCAGGACCTCAGGGCTACCGATCAGCTTTTTGTCTGTTACGGTGGCTCTCACACTGGTAAGGCACTGTCGAAACAGCGCCTGTCCCATTGGTTGTGCGAGGGCATTGCCCTTTGCTACACGTTAGCTGGGCTGGCCCCCCTTGGGGGTGTCAGGGCGCACTCCACTCGTGGGGTGGCGGCCTCTGCCGCCCTGTTAGGAGGGGCCTCGGTGGAGGACATCTGTGCTGCGGCCTCATGGTCCTCACCGGGTCCCTTCGTAAGGTTTTACCTCATGGACATGACTGGGGCTTCTGTCTCCCAGGCGGTTCTGAGGTCTGGAACCTCCCCTGCTTCCCGCCTTTCGGTGGGTTAGCAGGGTTGTGTGGGTGTGGACCACAAGGTGTTGTGTCACACGTGGTCCCACCTGTGCTGTGCGTTGGAGGTTTCTAGTTCCCTCTTTTTCGCACATGGGTGGAGTTGACTGCCGCCCCCTCTTCATTAGGAAGGAGGGGTGACGGGACTCCCCTCCCCCCTGGTGTGGGCTTACGGGTCCTCAGGGGGTACATTTGTCGGGCGTCGCGTCCGCTCTACCCCATATCTCGGTATGGCATAAGAGCGGGACGCGATGCCAGTACGAGTATATAACGATAGGTTATGTATATAACCTAGTTATATGAGTACTGGCTAAGCGTCCCGCTCTTAGCGTGCCCTGAGGTCCCTTGGGGGGGTTTTTCCCTGATGGAAAACTTTTCCCGAGGAAGGGGGAGTGGTGACCACGCCTGGTGTCTTATACGTAAGTCACTGGGGCGGGCCTGGTCAAGTGCAAGGGTGTTTAGTTTTTCGTTATGTAGTACAGTAGGTACTAGGAGATGAGGTATATCTCGGTATGGCATAAGAGCGGGACGCTTAGCCAGTACTCATATAACTAGGTTATATACATAACCTATCGTTACCAAGGGTGCAAGTGCACACTAGTCATTGCAAGGTGCCAGCCAACGAAATAAACACTGTGGGATAAGAGTCGCCACACCCTTGTAACTGCCGATTGCAAAAACGTATTGTGTACACAGGAGTGTGCGGTGACTCTTTATTCTACTGTAATGAGGATAAGATATTTTCATTCTGTTGGCGGTGGTGCAGCCATACTTGGTAGCTAGATTAAATGTCTTTGGTAATAAAGAATACACATGACTGCTCGCATCAGTTACTTGCCGGAAAGAGAAATATTTATTGGCGCTCTTTCATTTGATATACAACGTGAACAAGCGTATGACGTCACACAACGTGAACGTGAGTATGCAAATGAGATCAACACTCAACACCCCCACTTGATCTCAGACTGTACAATACCGTAATGAACAAAGGTACTTTGACATGCACTTTTATTGATCACACACCCAACATGAATCGCATGAATCTCTCCATCTTGAACTTGGTCATCGGTTTAGTCATAACGTCCGCCACCATGTCTTCTGTAGGACAGTACTCAAGTATGACTTTACCATCATTTACTGCTGAACGAACAAAATGATATCTAATATCGATATGTTTGGACCTTTGGCGGCACACTGGATCTTTTGATAAAGCAATTGCACCTTGATTATCTTCAAATATTTTCACTGGTGCATATTGTCCATTGTTTTCCATTCCATTCATTAACTGTATCAGCTATAAACTCTCTTGCGCGGTCGCGGCCAGCGCCATGTATTCTGCCTCGCAGGTTGACAAGGCTATTGTAGCTTGTTTCTTTGATTTCCAAGAGATCAGTGGGCCATCATCTGTTAGACTGAAGCAATAACCTGTCGTGCTTCGTCTGTCACTTAAATCAGATGCCCAGTCCGAATCACTATACCCCACAAGTTTGATATCTGTCTCACTCTTCCTGTAGCATAGCTTGTGGTCTACTGTGGCCTTCAAATACCTCATCACATGTTTAGCTGTTACCCAGTGCTGTCTATCTGGTTCTGACAAATGCTGTGATAACTTTCCCACAACCCAGCTCAAATCAGGCCTGGTACAGGTCATTAAGTAAATTAGACTCCCTACAACCTCACGATATCTTTTGGGATCCACAGGGTCAGCATCACTGTTGTTTTCTAATTTCTGTTCACATGGGGTGGATCTTGGTTTACAATCTGACATACCAAATCTATCTAGTGTAACGGGTGGTCTGTATGTGTTGCTTTTAGCTGGCACCCGTTATCCAATCTGCGTTGTGTTCTGGTTGGCCCCTTGGGCGAGACAGGATGAACCCACAGTGAAGACGAGGAGACTTGATTGTCGTTAGCATGGACGGTCATTTAATTCTGGTTCACCTCAATGATGCAACCTGTATCAATGAATGGCAAAAGTACCACAAAAGAACGGCATTACATTCGTTTCCAGTCCTGACAGTCAAATCTCTTACGTTGAACGCCTGGCGCAGACTCAACGTAGAACCGCAACCGGTGACGTCACTACGTCGACCGCATGGTTAGTGTGGTATATTCTTAATCAGAAACATGTTTTACTCCCAGAATCTCCAGCGACTGGTCTCAAAAAGCTGTGTAAGATGGTATAGGAAAATATTCAATATATTATTAAAGGTTGAAGCAAAGACTGCTGTGTCCTCTGATAACCGACAGGTTACCAGAGGAAACTGTATTTAAATATAAGAAGGATTCTAGCCTTCCGGAGACAAAAGGAACACAGCCTTTAGTGTGCCTTGGATTTGCAAGGTAAACAGTAACAACAGTAGACAATTGATTAACTCCGTTCCCCCGAGCTCTCTTGCAGTAAAAGCTATAGAAATCCTCTGGGCCTTTGGCTAAAGTAAACAACAGGGCTGTCACAGACGGCTAGATTTAGAGTGATTCATTCCCCCACCTGCAGATAACACATTCTAAGGACCATTTGCTACAGGCAAAAACATGCTTTCAAGGAAACCTCCTATTTTGGCTCAAGGAGAGAAAAATAGTTCTGGACAAAAACGTAGTTAAAGTAATATTAGACATTCATACTGTACAGGACAATAATAGAATAATATAGATCTTTTTAATCCCGTCAGATTAAGATTAAATATGGAGTTTGGGGCCATTTGGAAACTGATTTAGCTAAAAAAGATGGTTTAGATTAATGGTAAAACTATTCAAAAAGATGTAGTAATTAACTATAGGAAGTAATAACGGTAATTTATTTATCTTAAAACCAAAAATAGCTAAATTTAGGCATACTAAATTTAGAAAATTCTGCAAAAGAACTATACTAATATAAAGTAATTAAGTAGCAAGTAATCTGTAAGTTTCAAATCTTTAGAAACAAAGGAAAACGTAAGGTTATGTATATAACCAAGTTCTATGAATTATGGTGACGCTCAGCATCATCTGCACTGACTTCACTTCGTGCACGTGCACTGAATAAAAAATTCCACCATGTACCTTTACATCCCAACATTCGTCTGGCCAAACCTTTATCCGCTTACCTTCATAAGCAGGTGTGTGGTCACCTACTCGCCTCCTTCCCAAACTTTCACCACAAGGCGAAATCAAGGGCTGCAGCGGCGTCCTGATGCTGAGCGTCACCATAATTCATAGAACTTGGTTATATACATAACCTTACGTTCTATTTCATTATGGCTTACGCTCAGCATCATCTGCACAAGAGTAGCTGAGCGGGAGCCAAAGCTCAACAAATGTACCCCGCTGAGGCCCCCCACAACCATCAGACCGGGGAGGACCGAGCCCCCTGACCCTCCCTATTGGAGGACGGGAGGGAGACGGATCCGACCGTGCGAAGAGGAACTCAAGCAACTCAACGCACAGGGTGAGCAGACCGTGGCTTCACCCCACGACTACGGACACGCACAACCCGCATGCCACCAGGGAACGAACGGAAGGAACAACCCTTGTTACTGCCCCCAGAATCACGGGGTCAAGAGCAACCCAACCCCGTGGCAAGGCCGTAGCAGCGGAGCGCGAAGGAAGACCCAGACCCACTGAAGGGACTGGATCCCCTGGAAAAAGGGGGCCCGGAGAGGTCAATGACGCCAGGCATCAAGACCCCACCAGGCGGTCACTTAGTGACACCGCCCCCCACATCGCCTGTGAGGTTTCTGTCCTTGCTTTCTCACTCGTTCTGTTCCTTTAACCACCCTCGCTTTGTTTTCATTCATTTTTTCTGTCAAGTATTTCAATTCCCTCGTTCACACGTTTCTCCCCGTTGACGTCATCTGAGACGTCGCTGATTGGTTCTCTCACTTCCCCACGCTTGTCAATCACATTCCCCAGCTGTCACTGCTTTTCAATCAATCGATCCCTCATTATTTATACCCCGTTTTCCCCACCCTAAGTTGTTGGATCGTCTTGATTTGTCGCTGGATGTTTTTCCCCGTTGCTGCTGTTTCACTGTGCTGTTCTCCAGGAATTCCTAGAAGCCTTCGCTTGGATACCTGCTCCGTGGCGCGCGCTCGCCTCCTCTGTTGTTCCTGTTCCTTTACGCAGCTCGTCTGGGTGAGTTTTTCTAGATTGACTGTCTTGACCTATTTCCGATTTTCGTGTGTAACCTTTACACTGAAGTCTACCACCTTTTTGTCAAACAGTCACTCACCCAGCCATTATCGAGTTTGCTCTTTCCAGTATGGAATAATATTTTTGGGATCTTCCACCTCCCTCTGTGTGTTTGCTCACGCCGAAGATATTATTTCACATTTGGACAGTGTTTGGATTTTTGCTCACTGTGTGTTTACACGAAGATATTATTTCACATTTGGACAGTGTTTGGATTTTTGCTCACTGTGTGTTTACATGAAGATATTCACTTGGGCTGTTTTTGGAATATTGCACATCACTGTGTTGTTAACACGAAGAATATAACACCCTGTCCTCCTGCTCGTTTCAAGTCTGCTCTGTCACTGACTCGTTCCCTCTCTCCCTCTCTCGGTCTTGCACAACATCTGAGAGATCCGCCGTGAGAATTCTGCAGAGCGGTACAGAGGTCTGCTCCTGCTTCCCAAGACTACCCCTCCGGGAGAAGCTGCAGAGCAGCAGAACTTTGCCCCTTGTTCATTGTACCTGTTCTTGTTGACCTGCTTTCCCTGTTTCACTTATTCTTATTACCAAATAAACAAGCCCTCGTATTTGGCAACTCTGAATCCTACTCTCTTGTGTCGTTAGCGTTTGGGGTCGGTGTCAAACCATAACATTACGATCCAACCAATATGACGACCCCAGCCGACACAGAGGGGGTCAGAACCGCACTTGCAATTCAAGTCGAGTTGACCAGGGATCAGGGTCTCCAACTAGAGCGGGCTGCGGCTGCGGTGCAGAACCTCAGGGACCAGGTCCTGCCTATGCAGGGTTCAATGGCCGCTATGGCGGGACAACAGTCCGAGATTCTCGCCCAGCTTAACTCGCTGGGCGACGCCGTTAATACTTTTCATCTCTCACACCCTTCAGGAACATTCCCCGCAGCCCCAGCAGATCTCGCTCCTCGGGAACCCCTTCTCTCCGTCCCACGGCTGTTCGACGGTAATCCCGAGGAGTGTGCCACATTCATCATGCAATGTGAGTTGGTTTTCCGTCATCAACCAAGCCGTTTTTCTGCTCATGGGTCCCGAGTGGCTTATATAACCAACCTACTTTCAGGCCATGCTGCCCAGTGGGTCACTTCCTCCTGGGCAATGGAAGCAGATTTTTTGTTCTCCTACCCAGACTTCGTGGCGGAGCTCCGCAGAGTGTTCCACCATCCAGCCCGAGGTCTGGACCCTGGAGCCCGGTTGGGGACCTTCCGACAAGGGAGCAGCAGGGTGACGGACTATGTCATGGAGTTTCGACTGGCGGCGGTGGAGAGTGGATGGAACGAACCTGCTCTTCGCCTAACCTTCATTAGGGGGCTCAGTGACGCAGTCCGGGACCAGCTCGCTACCAGGGAGGTGCCCGACTCCCTCGAGGAGCTGTTTAGCCTTGTCATCCGTATTGACGGACGCCTCCTGGAGAGAAGGCGCGAGAGGACCCGACTGTCACCTCCTGAAGCACCCCGGACTCCTGGACGCCCCGTCCCCAACACTACTGATGGTAACAGGCTTCCCCGTCCGGTGCGCGAGGAGGAACCCATGCCACTGGGACGCTCTCGTCTGAGCCAGGTGGTGCGTCAGGCAAGGCTCAGGTCCGATCTCTGCCTCTACTGCGGAGGTACGGGACACTTTCTCGCCGACTGCCCTATCCGGCCAAAAGATCGGGCTCACCAAGACCCCGGGAGATCCTGGTGAGCCGTTTTTCCCAGTCCCAGCGCCGCGCACCACCTGACCATCTGATGAGCGTCACCCTGGCCTGGGGGGACCAACGTGCCACGGTGGAGGCCCTCATCGACTCTGGGGCAGACGAGAACTTCCTCGACTTCGAGTTTGCCACCCAAGCCAACATACCTCTTGAGGCCCTTGTGAGGCCCTTGGAGATCTTTTCGTTGGACCAACACCGCCTGGCCGACATCTCTCAACGGACCGGCCCAGTCTTGCTGACCATTGCTGGGAACCACGTAGAGAGGATCCAGTTCCTCATTACCCAATCCCCCCTTGTCCCGGTGGTCCTGGGTAGGCCCTGGCTCGCGCTGCACGAGCCCCACATCGCCTGGTCCTCCGGTACCATCAGGGGCTGGAGCTCCTCCTGTCACGCCCGCTGTCTACAGGCGGCGTCTTGTCCCCCGCCCCGGAGACCGGCTGGTGAGTTGCCCCCGGATCCCTCGTCCATTCCTCCCGAGTACCACGACCTCATGGAGGTATTCAGTAAGACCAGGGCTCAGTCCCTTCCACCTCACCGCCCCTATGACTGCGCCATCGACCTCCGCCAAGGGGCTCCCCTTCCCGGCAGCCGCCTCTACAGTCTGACTGTCCCGGAGAAGAAGGCGATGGATCTCTACATCTCTGAGTCATTGGAAGCAGGACTCATTCGGCCTTCCTCCTCCCCGGTGGCGGCCGGGTTCTTCTTTGTTGGTAAGAAGGATGGGGACCTGCGACCCTGCATCGACTATCGTCAGCTCAACGAGATCACCATCAAGAACAAATACCCCCTACCTCTCATGAGCTCCACCTTCGAGCCACTGACCCAGGCCTCGTTCTTCACCAAGCTGGATCTCCGAAGTGCCTATCATCTTGTCCGTATCCGTGAGGGCGATGAATGGAAGACCGCCTTCAAGACCCCCAGGGGCCACTATGAGTACCTTGTGATGCCGTTCGGCCTCACCAACGCCCCGGCGGTATTCCAGGCACTCATGAACGATGTCCTCCGTGACATGCTGGAGGTGTTCGTGGTGGTGTACCTGGACGACATTCTTATCTTTTCCAGGACCCTCGAGGAACACATCCTGCATGTCCGCCGGGTGCTGGAGCGCCTCCTCCACAATCGGCTCTTCGTCAAGGCGGAGAAGTGCCGTTTCCACTCCAACTCCGTCGACTACCTGGGCTTCATCGTGGAGAAGGGCTTGACCCGAGCGGATCCTCGCAAGATCCAAGCTGTGGAGGATTGGCCGGAACCCACCACTCGGAAGGAGTTACAGAGTTTCCTCGGGTTCGCAAACTTCTACCGAAGGTTCATCCGGAACTACAGCCAAGTGGCGGAGCCTCTTACCAAGCTGACCTCCCCCGCTCTGCCGTTCGACTGGTCCCCAGCGGCATGCGCTGCGTTCCGCTCCCTCAAGAGAAGGTTCACTTCCGCTCCTATCCTGCTCCACCCTGACCCCAAGAGACAGTTCATCGTGGAGGTAGACGCCTCGGATTCTGGCCTGGGCGCTGTCCTATCCCAGCGTTCTCCTTCCGACCAGAAGGTACATCCTTGCGCCTTCTACTCGCGTCGCTTCCTCCCCGCCGAGAGGAACTACGACACCGGCAATCGGGAGCTACTGGCGGTCGTGGCTGCTCTGGAGGAGTGGCGTCATTGGCTAGAGGGTGCCGAGGAGCCTTTTACCATCTGGACGGACCACAAGAACCTAACGTTCATCCGCGCTTCCAGGCGCCTCAACGGTCGGCAGGCGAGATGGGCCAGTTTCCTCAGTCGGTTCGACTTCTCGCTGACCTTCCGCCCCGGTTCCCGCAACACGAAGGCCGACTCCCTGTCCCGGATGCACTCCAAGGGGGCTCCACCCCCTGAGGACCCATCTCCCATCATCCCGGAGGCCCGAGTGGTTGGAGCCATCACCTTGGGCATCGAGGGTGTGGTGAGGCGTGCCCTACGCTTCCAACGTGCTCCAAGCAACGTCCCTAGGAGCCGTCTCTTCGTCCCTGACTCTGTCCGGTCCCAGGTACTGCTGTGGGGCCATACCAGCCGGTTCGCCTGCCACCCAGGCGTCCATCGCACGTTCTCCTTCCTGGCTCGTCGTTTCTGGTGGCCCACCATGCGGAACGACGTCAAGGAGTTCGTATTGGCCTGCGCGGTCTGTGCCCGCAGCAAGGCCTCTCACCAGGCACCCTCCGGGCTCTTGCAGCCACTTCCCGTTCCAAGCCGTCCGTGGTCACATGTGGCGCTCGACTTCGTCACTGGTCTACCCTCCTCCCAGGGGAACACCTGCCTTCTGACCGTGGTGGATCGATTCAGCAAGGGGGTCCACCTCGTGGCCCTCTCCAAGCTTCCCTCAGCAGCCGAGACGGCGGACCTCCTGACGCACCACGTGTTCCGCCTTCACGGTTTTCCCCAGGACATCGTCTCTGACCGGGGGCCCCAGTTCACCTCCCAGGTATGGCGGGCTTTCTGCAAGGGATTGGGGGCAACGGTCAGTCTCTCCTCTGGCTACCATCCCCAGACAAACGGGCAGACGGAGAGGATGAACCAGAGCGTGGAGTCTGCTCTTCGGTGTGTGGCAGCCGAGAGGCCGGCATCCTGGAGCCGTTTCCTTCCCTGGGTTGAATACTCGATCAACTCAATGGTCAGTTCCGCCACCGGCCTCTCCCCTTTTGAGGCCTCCCTGGGCTACCAGCCCCCTCTTTTTCCCGCACTGGAGACGGAAGTGGCAGTTCCCTCCGTGCAGGTCCACCTCGACCGCTGCCGTCGCGTTTGGGAGATCACCAGGACCGCGCTGCTCCGGACATCTGAGCGCGCCTGTCGTGGTGCCGACCGGCGCCGGGTTCCCGCGCCGACTTACCGCCCTGGGCAGAGGGTGTGGCTCTCCGCGAAGGACCTCCCGCTACGGTCCTCGGCCAAGAAGCTCAACCCTCGCTTCGTCGGTCCTTTCGAGGTCCTGAAGGTACTCAGTCCGGCGGCCCTGCGCCTGAAGCTTCCTGCATCCATGCACATCCACCCCGTGTTCCATGTCTCCCGGGTTAAGCCCGTCTCCCTCAGTCCCCTTATGCCTCCAGCTCCTGATCCACCGCCTCCTGTGCTAGTGGATGGTCACCCCCAGTGGCAGGTCCGCCGGTTGATGGGCGTTCGTCGGCGGGGCCGGGGGTTCCAATACCTGGTGGACTGGGAGGGTTACGGCCCTGAGGAGCGTAGCTGGGTCTCCCGGCAGCTCATCGTGGATCCCAGCTTGATCACCGACTTCCATCGGGCCCATCCTGACGAGCCGGGTCGGCCTGGTCGCCGGGTGGCTCCCGTGGAGGGGGGGGTACTGTGAGGTTTCTGTCCTTGCTTTCTCACTCGTTCTGTTCCTTTAACCACCCTCGCTTTGTTTTCATTCATTTTTTCTGTCAAGTATTTCAATTCCCTCGTTCACACGTTTCTCCCCGTTGACGTCATCTGAGACGTCGCTGATTGGTTCTCTCACTTCCCCACGCTTGTCAATCACATTCCCCAGCTGTCACTGCTTTTCAATCAATCGATCCCTCATTATTTATACCCCGTTTTCCCCACCCTAAGTTGTTGGATCGTCTTGATTTGTCGCTGGATGTTTTTCCCCGTTGCTGCTGTTTCACTGTGCTGTTCTCCAGGAATTCCTAGAAGCCTTCGCTTGGATACCTGCTCCGTGGCGCGCGCTCGCCTCCTCTGTTGTTCCTGTTCCTTTACGCAGCTCGTCTGGGTGAGTTTTTCTAGATTGACTGTCTTGACCTATTTCCGATTTTCGTGTGTAACCTTTACACTGAAGTCTACCACCTTTTTGTCAAACAGTCACTCACCCAGCCATTATCGAGTTTGCTCTTTCCAGTATGGAATAATATTTTTGGGATCTTCCACCTCCCTCTGTGTGTTTGCTCACGCCGAAGATATTATTTCACATTTGGACAGTGTTTGGATTTTTGCTCACTGTGTGTTTACACGAAGATATTATTTCACATTTGGACAGTGTTTGGATTTTTGCTCACTGTGTGTTTACATGAAGATATTCACTTGGGCTGTTTTTGGAATATTGCACATCACTGTGTTGTTAACACGAAGAATATAACACCCTGTCCTCCTGCTCGTTTCAAGTCTGCTCTGTCACTGACTCGTTCCCTCTCTCCCTCTCTCGGTCTTGCACAACATCTGAGAGATCCGCCGTGAGAATTCTGCAGAGCGGTACAGAGGTCTGCTCCTGCTTCCCAAGACTACCCCTCCGGGAGAAGCTGCAGAGCAGCAGAACTTTGCCCCTTGTTCATTGTACCTGTTCTTGTTGACCTGCTTTCCCTGTTTCACTTATTCTTATTACCAAATAAACAAGCCCTCGTATTTGGCAACTCTGAATCCTACTCTCTTGTGTCGTTAGCGTTTGGGGTCGGTGTCAAACCATAACATCGCCAGCGTATTCGGATAGAGCCCCTCCAAGAGCGGGCCCTTACCCCCCAATAGTACACCGCCTGGCACACTGACCCTGCAGAACAGGCAGTCAGCATGGCCGTAAGCACTCAAAAAGTTCAACCAATGGAAGCAGGCAGCGCACCGGGGAAACCAGGCAGCAGGCTGTAGACCTGAGCCTGGAGCACTGCGGACGAGACAGGCGCCAAAGGAGTCAACTGAACACAGCCCCCCCGGCGGAAGGGGCGTATGCTAGCGTTGTTGGGCACCATGACAAAGCCTCCATTAAAAAAAAACCACCCAGAGGGGTCGAGGCAGAGAAGGCTGAAGCGATTGGCAGACGTCATGAACGTGCAGGGGCACACTCAACCGGGTAACCCGGGAGTTGACTCTGCTCCAACACACCAGGGAATCAACCACCCTCTCGGTACACAGACGGTGGTTGTTCCTATAACCCCTCAAGAAAAAACTCCAAAACACACCTGCGGGTATACACCAGCTATACCGCAGTACAAGTGTTTCAGTTTTCAAAAAAGGGTTATTCCAGGCCTACGGGTCGACGAAACATTACTTCGGACCGGGCCCGGCGGCTCGGGAAGCACAGGGTTACCAGAGGAGGTCCAAAGACCACCCCAACAGCCCCCTCTTCGCCACGCATGAGAGAGGAGCGAAAATAATGGAGAACCAGCCCTAAGCTCACTGCACTTGGTATTCCCAGGCGGTCTCCCAACCAAGTACTAACCAGGACCGAACCTGCTTAGCTTCCGAGATCGGACGAGATCGGGCATGTACAGGTTGGTATGGCCGTAAGCCATTACGATAGTGCAGAGTACAACATGTACCCAACAAAGGGTCTCCATAACGCCTAACCCTGTGACACCCGGGCCGACCCGGCATTTTCCCCCCCGAAAAAAGCACAAGTCCCTCAGGGTACCAGAACAGCAGATCTGCATCCCCGGCGGACAACGGGTTAACTGACCTGGACCAGCGCGACCAGAACCAGTCCCGTGCCCTAACCACGCCGACATGCCCACTCCAGAAGAGGGGGTAGGTATGCGTGTCGATCTAAAACATGAAAAGAGGGCGCCACCCAGACGGTCCCATTTGTACCGCGCTCAGTGGCCCACCCCAAGGGCGTGAGACCCCTCTACCTATGTTCCGATCTATTCCATTAACATCCCCCAGATATGAACGAGAATTCATTGAGACAACCTAGTAAACTGGCGCTCGGAAGAGACAAAACTCCATCCCAGTTGCCCTATAAAAACGCTGTTTTAATAACGAGCAACCAAGGCGCACTTAGCCCCTGCGTGATTCTTAACAGAAACACCCCGAACCAGCACTATGTACGCATCGAGACCCAAACACATCAATGGATAGTCTAGCAAGACACCAGACATTGTTCCTCCAAGTCGCCTGGGAGAACGACACGGAGCCGTCGTGCTTCATGTTCCTTTCTCTTTTTATTTAAAAAAGAAAGAAACACAGACTGACATGAATCCCACGTGACGCAGCTGAGGGTAAATTTTTTTTGAGAATTTTTTATGAAATTTTTTATGAAAGTATTCTGTACTTCTGTATGACAACTATTAAAGAAACTAAACTAAAACTAAACTAAATAGTTTACATTTTTACATCCCGCCACCCTCGCCACAGGGAGGAGACGGAAATCCCCAGAGAGACTTCCCACGCGAGCTGTATAGATTGAAAAGAATATATTGCAACATTGAGCCATGTAACACTTGGGTTAGGGCTCTCCGAGGAGGAGGCACTGAACCAATACACACTCAATAATCGAATTGAATCGAATACACAGACAATAGAGCAGAACTCCTTTTTTTGAAGTTCTACTCACCTTGACAATCTGAGGAGGAGGCTCTGAACTCTGAGGAGGCTCCCTCACTGGGAAGGAGAGTCCGAACTCACAGAAGGCACTTCTCTCTGAGGAGGAGCTTCGTGACGAGGAGCTCTGACAACTCCCTGAAACAGATCCATAACATGGACCCGAACAACCCACGGAAGTCTTACCACTAGAGACGCGCTGAATGACGTACTCTATGGCGGGGGAATTTCCACGGTGCACAAGCCCAATCTTCCAGGGCGTGGGACCAGGAAACCCCCCCCCCCCCCCTCTTACCCTGTAACGTGCCGAACAGCAACGTGACAGGAACCTTGAAGGACAGGTGGTTTTAACCCCTGACCAACAGAAAAGGGGAGGAAAGGATTACCAGTTCACCCCTTTACGACCCCTCACCCATGATACGATGTAATGACAAGTAGAGCATGACACAGTCATAGCCTGCTACATGAAGCATCGAACAGCCTCACATAGCTCATGTGATAACCTGCTACCTGCTAATGTCAACAAAAGCAGCAGCACTGTATTTTAATGCCATTATTATGTCACACTTAACATACTGTCTGACTAGCTGGACACAAGCCTCCTGTACAACACTACGATCTGTACAGGTAGTTTACCATCAGGCTGTGAAAGTTCTGGACAGGAAAACAAACAGCCACCACCATTGTTATAGCATAGCAAACCAGAACCTACTGAGCTGGGACAATCTTGTCAAATTCAAAGATGCCTGCCTTACCTATAAAATCCTACATGGCTTGGCTCCTTCCCCCCCTCTGTACTTTCATAAAACAGAAAGCATCTGCTGACAGATATACCAGGTCAGTAGTCAGAGGGGACTGTGTAGTCCCAAACAGGAGGTCTGCTTTTAGTCAGACAGCCTTTTCCGTGAGAGCAGCCCACACCTGGAACAGTCTGCCAACACGGCTCAGGGAGTATCAAAGTTACATTTCATTTAAAACTAACTTAAAATCATGGTTGAGAGATGGTCAAGTGTGCGACCATTTTAAGTGAGGGGTTGTATTGTAATGTATTTTAATGTATTTATTTGTATGTATTTTAGTGTATTGTAAGCTATACTGATTCCTACTGTGTTTTAATTATTGTACTATGTTTTAATTATTGTTGTGCTCATGTCACCTGCCCCAGAGACTACAGTTGAAAATTAGCCAACTTGGCTAAACTGGCATATTTACAGTCAAATGTTCCTTAATATGCACTGTCTCTGTATTTTAAACCAATAAATACAAAATACAAATACCTGAGTTTTACTAAGGAAAAACACAGAACAGAGAGGGCCCCTTTAAGAGCCCCGGTCCAGACTTACACATGTGCTTCTGTGGGCCAAACCTAACCCAGTTGTAGATCACAAAGACACACACAACCCTTCATCACAACAAAAAATGGCACAGTACACTCCTACTACAGAGGAACGCCGTTTTTCATAACGAGAGAAGACAGAATCCTCGATTATGTATTGGCCACAGGCCTTGCTAAGCACACATGATAAGTGACCAAACAATCTTTTCTTCAGGAAAAAATTGTTTCTCAAGCGGAAAGCACAACCCCAGCAATTAAGCTGAGGGTTACATCGTATCCCCACAAACACAGTGACACAATATATTGTAACCAAACATGTCTGAGAGGAGGGGGGGAAGCCCCAGGGAACCGGGGGGACACCCCTCCTATCTTTACCTTTGATACGACCAAGGCAAACAGGCACCTCTGTTAATGTGTGAACATACTGTTCATTGTCATCACAGGCTGAGAAAAAGATTCATTCCTCAATCACATGTCACTAAGCATAGCTTTACAGGTTTAATTAACCCTCTTAGTTGTGAGTTCACCCATGGTACAAGTACGACGTTACATGAACACACATGTTCTCATCACAACCAAACCAGTTCATTTTTACACACGTAAAAAACAACGCCGATTCACTACAGAGAGAAGCTATACCAGTGACAAGACAATTCACACACAACACGCATCGTATCCTCAATGTATTGCAGCAACACATGTTTTGGAAACATCGTTATTACAAAACATTTAGAAGGGAAGAAAAGAAGAAGTGTTTAAAGTCCGGTCGGGACTCCTACCTTCACCCAGAACGCAGGCCGAAAGAACCGCAACACTGGTTTAACGGGACACCGAGTTGAACCCAGCACTTCCTGCGCCGGTGACGAGGGTATGTCCGCAACGCCACCCAGCCGCCGTTCTCCATGTTGACGAAGTCCTCGCTGGCACTGGCAACCGGGTGTAGGGTCGACTAACATCCTCTGTAAAAGATGACGTCATAGTCAGAGTGTTTTAAGGCATGTTATAGTCACAGTATCGTTTCAACAGTGTAGCAACAAGCTAACGTTTACTAGCCTGGTAAACACAGCGAGCTAGCGCCGCAGCTAACAGCTGACTGGCTAACACAGTAGGCCACAAACTAGCACGCCAGCTAAGCAGCTATCACCTGAACTGTACACAACGACATAACAAGCCACACTTCAGACAGGCCGCTGTCCAAGTCCCTCCCCATCCTAAGAGGGAAGAGAAAAAGAATGTCAAACACAGTTTTCAACTGTGATTTACCAGACATACAGCGGAGCCAGCACAATTCCCATTTCAGGCTGCAGCCGACTTTGAGCATGGAACTCCCGATAAAGAAGATCCTATGCCCACATTTCCTCATTAGGGTGTACTTTCACTTTTATGTGAAAGATGGGACCTGCACGGGTCAGAGAAGCATCCGCTCGTCCAGAGAATCCTGGGTTCACCAGGTCCTGGTCGCGGCCCACTAGATTGACCATCATGGGCGTCAGACCAAGATCCTCCGACCGCCGTTTATGAAGCCGAGCAGAGGACCCCAGTCTGGAGTCGGCGTTTCGTAAAATTGTCAGCTAACCCCCACAGCATCAACAACAACCAGAGCTCGCAAACAAAACAGTACTTACCCCACCCTGGAAGCCACCGCTTTCTCACAACAGTCGGTGCTTCCCACAGTCCAGCTGTATGGCCGGAGGGCCAAACCCATCCAGCCACATCAAGGAGGACTGTAGTTGGGGAGCATGTCAGCAGCGTGAGCTCCTAATACGAAAAAGCCGTTGAAGGTCAGAATGATCATCATCTTCCAGACACTCCAGTGACGAAGACAATATCGATGTATTTTCTCGAAAATAGTGAGAGAGAAAATAAAGATATGATGTCAACGTATCTTCCCGTTTTTTTGTTTTCCAACTTTCTTCTACTAACAACCTCGTCAAGTGGGGATCTACCGAAGGCACTTCCTTGTGGTGAAAGTGAAGAAGGAGGCGAGTAGGTGACCACACACCTGCTTATGAAGGTAAGCGGATAGGGGTGTGGCCAGACGAATGTTGGGATGTAAAGGTACATGGTGGAATTTTTTATTCAGTAAACGTGCACGAAGTGAAGTCAGTGCAGATGATGCTGAGCGTAAGCCATAATGAAATAGAACATATAAAATAGCAATCTGGAGTAAACGGTTGGTAGCTGTAGTCTAAATGCATCAGCCGTCCCCTAAAACGTAAAAATCTCCTTATTTGGAGAGGATCTGATATTCAAAATGGCGTATCCACAAAATGGATGCCGTCCAGACAATTCAACCAATCAGAGAAAGCCATACTTCTAGCGCCTACGTCACTTGACGAACAGGACAAGAGGTGTGGCTTGGTCCTTTTAACAGGCTGTACACAGGAGAGAGGAGAACTCAGCAGCAGAACTCCATCTCCCAGACGACTGTACGAGAACAGAGACGGCCGCGTGTTACCAGGACGACCAAATCAACACAACGAAGAGACGGCTTTCCGGATCCAGCAGAATTATAGAATAGAACTAAATCATATTTTTGTGTTTGCTTAGGGGATCCAGCTTGTATCTTGTCACTAAGGGAACAGCTGGAAAACCACCTTAGAAGAAAGATCTGATGCTTTATTGAATAAAACACACACTGTAAAACCCAATAAGTTTCCAGAACTTAAACAAATTTACGTAATCTCCTGCGTGGTTTTTAAGTTGATCAACTCAAATGTTTTCAGTTGGCTAAGACTTACAATTCTCAGTTAAGGCAACTCAAATAGGGTCTGTTACTGTGACTTAAGGTTCTCAGTTAAGTCAAATCAAATATGGTCAGTTACTGTGACTTACAGTTCTCAGTTAAGGCAACTCAAATATGTTCAGTTACTGTGACTTAAGGTTCTCAAGTGGCGTCAACTCAAATATGTTCAGTTACTGTGACTTACAGTTCTCAGTTAAGGCAATTCAAATATGTTCAGTTACTGTGACTTAAGGTTCTCAAGTGGAGTCAACTCAAATATGTTCAGTTACTGTGACTTACAGTTCTCAGTTAAGGCAATTCAAATATGTTCAGTTACTGTGACTTAAGGTTCTCAAGTGGAGGCAACTCAAATATATTCAGTTACTGTGACTTACAGTTCTCAGTTAAGGCAATTCAAATATGTTCAGTTACTGTGACTTAAGGTTCTCAAGTGGAGTCAACTCAAATATATTCAGTTACTGTGACTTACAGTTCTCAGTTAAGGCAATTCAAATATGTTCAGTTACTGTGACTTAAAGTTCTCTAGTGAAGGCAACTCAAATATATTCAGTTACTGTGACTTAAGGTTCTCAAGTGGAGTCAACTCAAATATGGTCAGTTACTGTGACTTGAGGGTCAACCTTAAATCCATGTGATTAAGTTAACAGAACTCAAAGAAATTGAGTTATTCTTATGCCTCATTTCTTTTAAGTTAATCAACTCAAATATTTGCAGTTACTATAACTTAAGGTTCAGTTTTAAATGTGAATAAGTTAACAGAAAAATAACTACACAAGCACATTATATCAACTTCAAACTCTTATTTATTTCTATTCAGAGTATACATCAATTTAACTTACAAAAACATTGTGTTGCCCTCTAAAAATTGAAAAAATATATATAGAAAATATATAAATACATGCATGTTATAACATGTACATAAAATGTAATGTATATTACACATTAATCCCACTGGTCACAATAGTGTAATAATGTTTGTTATAAGGCTCTGAAAATGTTACTGAATGATGTATCAATGTATTTCCAGCAAATATTGAAATAATAAAGGGTTTCAATATGTGCAGTGCACATGACCAGAGCTGTTTACATCCTGGCTGAATTACTCAAATTTGTATAGTGTGGTCATAGAATGAGCAAACATGTTGACGGCAACTATTGTGACCGTTGGGATAACACAGTGTATCTATGTACAGTACAGAATAAAATGTATAGATGATCTGAAAATATATATAGAAAATATATATAGAAAATAAATACATGCATGTTATAACATGTACATAAAATGTAATGTATATTACACATTTAATCCCACTGGTCACAATAGTGTAATAATGTTTGTTATAAGGCTCTGAAAATGTTACTGAATGATGTATCAATGTATTTCCAGAAAATATTGAAATAATAAAGGGTCTCAATATGTGCAGTGCACATGACCAGAGCTGTTTACATCCTGGCTGAATTACTCAAATTTGTATAGTGTGGTCATAGAATGAGCAAACATGTTGACGGCAACTATTGTGACCGTTGGGATAACACAGTGTATCTATGTACAGTACAGAATAAAATGTATAGATGATCTGAAAATATATATAGAAAATATATATAGAAAATAAATACATGCATGTTATAACATGTACATAAAATGTGATGTATATTACACATTTAATCCCACTGGTCACAATAGTGTAATAATGTTTGTTATAAGGCTCTGAAAATGTTACTGAATGATGTATCAATGTATTTCCAGCAAATATTGAAATAATAAAGGGTCTCAATATGTGCAGTGCACATGACCAGAGCTGTTTACATCCTGGCTGAATTACTCAAATTTGTATAGTGTGGTCATAGAATGAGCAAACATGTTGACGGCAACTATTGTGACCGTTGGGATAACACAGTGTATCTATGTACAGTACAGAATAAAATGTATAGATGATCTGAAAATATATATAGAAAATATATATAGAAAATAAATACATGCATGTTATAACATGTACATAAAATGTAATGTATATTACACATTTAATCCCACTGGTCACAATAGTGTAATAATGTTTGTTATAAGGCTCTGAAAATGTTACTGAATGATGTATCAATGTATTTCCAGCTAATATTGAAATAATAAAGGGTCTCAATATGTGCAGTGCACATGACCAGAGCTGTTTACATCCTGGCTGAATTACTCAAATTTGTATAGTGTGGTCATAGAATGAGCAAACATGTTGACGGCAACTATTGTGACCGTTGGGATAACACAGTGTATCTATGTACAGTACAGAATAAAATGTATAGATGATCTGAAAATATATATAGAAAATATATATAGAAAATAAATACATGCATGTTATAACATGTACATAAAATGTAATGTATATTACACATTTAATCCCACTGGTCACAATAGTGTAATAATGTTTGTTATAAGGCTCTGAAAATGTTACTGAATGATGTATCAATGTATTTCCAGCAAATATTGAAATAATAAAGGGTCTCAATATGTGCAGTGCACATGACCAGAGCTGTTTACATCCTGGCTGAATTACTCAAATTTGTATAGTGTGGTCATAGAATGAGCAAACATGTTGACGGCAACTATTGTGACCGTTGGGATAACACAGTGTATCTATGTACAGTACAGAATAAAATGTATAGATTATCTGAAAATTGTCAATCCGCTTGGCACATGTAAAATTCACAAACGTTGTGCTGTATATTGGGTCCTGCCAATGTGGAACCAAAATACCAATCCACATTACACGCTATACAGCTGGCAATACTGTTAATAGTGCACATACCTACATATGGAAATGCAGCTGTACTTGCTCCATGATGTTCTATATCATGGAACAAGATGGTGTTTTCATTGAAAGAGTTAGTCAGAATGTCAGAGGCACCATCCGTCATTTAGAGCAGGCTATGTTTGCAGAATGATAACTATAGAACACTACAGTACTCTGTACTGAGAACACAGTACTCTGTACTGAGAACACTATACAGTACACTAACTATACTACTGCCTACAAGGTCTCAACGATACAGTCCCACTCTCAGCATATAAGATCGATGGTCTGCTGCTGCTGACTCCCAAGCGATTCATTAAAGTGAAACGGAACTGAGTCCAGCTAATGGTGAATAGTTATTTTATTAATCAATTATTGTGTCTTTATTCACTTGTTGTGTAATTGACCAGTTCATATTCTGTATAAGTTCATATTCTGTATATGTTAATAATGACGCTTCTGTGTTGTGTTTATGACTCCTGGTATATCGCCTTGTACTCTGTACTGAGAACACTAACTCTACCACTGCCTACAAGCAATGGAAGCAGTCAGAGCAGAGTGGCATTTATGCCCATTGCCTCCTATTGTTCCTCGAGAAACAAACGTTTGGGACTTGGATGTTGCCTTTGAGATTCTGATAAACTCTTTCAACTCTAAAACTTACTTGGATGAAATTACAATAATGCTATAGACGGTTAAGAAAATTCTAACTGTAAAACTCTCAAATGTAAACATATTACATAAAAAATAAAGAACAAGGTACATTGAGTAGTTTGGACCTATTGGCTGAACATCTGCAAAGTAGTACAGCAACTTTTGAAGGTATTATTTTGACATGACAAGACATTTCAGATGAGTTTCTATAGACACACTTTTGAGGTGTTGGTAAGTGCTTTGGGGTAGTGCATAGATTAGTCCAAACATTACAGGAAGGAATCACCAAATCTGGGGAGGCTGATCATGATATGACTTTCAATGACAATAGAGATTGTCACAGGCTGGTAGTGAACTGGACTTGTGTCATGGTCACTGATGACAGTAAGGAATAGAAACTCATCTGAAAGAAGGATGTGGGGTGAGGTATTAATGTCCTTGTCATGTCAAAATAATACCTTCAAAAGTTTAATGCAAGAGCGGTCAGGTGGCGTAGCGGAGATTGCGTTCGTCACCAACGCTGGAGACACTGGATTCAAGTGTTCGAATCCAACTCCCTGCGTTGTCACCAGCTTGGCTGGCCGTTCACACTAATACAATTTGGCAGTATTAGGGGGTGGGGAAGCTGGCGGGTGGGAATCTGGCATTGTGGACAGCGACGCCTACAGGTCAGGTCTCGGCGCTTGCTAAGCGGGGCAGGACTTGGTGGAGATAGCGTGCCCTCCCACGCGTTACACTTCACCAATGAGAGCCCTCGCTGCCAAGTGAAAAGACGTCACTGGCTGTCGGCGCACGTCTCGGAGGAAGCGTGCGATCGACTCGGGATGCCCTTATACCGACTCGTAGGAGAACATGCATACAGCACCAGGTAGGGGAGGGGGGGGGGGGGGGGAATTGGCACAACGACTAATTGGGACGGGGAGAAAATCCATTGAAAAATCAGAAACAGAAAAAAAATTATAATAATTAATGCATCATCAAGTCATTCTTGAGAGTCTGCAACCTGGGCGACAGTTTACCAGCTTCTAGACCTAGTAAAATCTTCTGAATGAATTCAAAAGTGTTGGTAAGTCCCTAGGTGAGGTAGCTGAGGTGTAGTGCATAGATTAGTCCAAACATTACCAGGAAGGAATCACCAAATCTGGGGAGGCTGATCATGATGTGACTTTCAATGACAACAGAGATTGTCACAGGCTGGTAGTGAAGCTCAAGCTCAGCGTAGAATGTGTTGGGCAGGTTCTGGTTGGTAATCAGCTGGAACTCTGCATACACCTATATTTAAAAACAGCAGGACAATATAGTATATCAACATCAATTAGTCACTTCAACTTGGTGGATCTCTTACTTTGTTTGGTTTGGGCTTCAGAGCATGACGGCGGGATTTCTGGTCAACCATGTCATTACATGCTTTGCGGAATCGGTTGCTGATGACTAGCTCGCGGGGACGCACAGAACACACACGCAGATGCGCCGCTAGAGTATATAAACCAGGCTTAAGAATCACAAGTTTCACTTTAAAACACACAGAATGTGCCAAATGTTAACACAGGAAAGAGAGAGCTGATCTATATTTCCTCAGACTCCATTTTGAGAGCAGGACAGAGGTCCATGAGCCAGTGGCGGCCGGTGGGTACTTCGCCACTAGGGGCGCTATACCAAACATTTTGCAAAATGCAAACATGTACAGTACAGTACCACGCAACACTCATGGCAAGACGTGAGCGATTCGACTCACGCTCACGGCAATGAATCGGCTCTTATGAACGAGTCGCTCAGCTGTTACTACAACAACACACAACCAGTCAAATAAAGTATAGTCTAGACTCTAATTCACAACTTGAAACACAATATATAAATAGAAAAGTTAGAAACAAAACTTGCCCGTCTACAAACACAGGCAGATCTCTCCCTCTCTCCTTCTCTCTCTCACACACAGCGCGACGTGGAATCGATTCGTTACACAATCAGACCTATTATATACCAAGAATAACTTCAGTATGAGTACAGGGCTGTACACATATTTTGCATATTGTTAAACGAGCCAAGGCTAGCTATTAAACTATCGATATGAATCGAAAATCTGGGACCCTGATGTAAACAAGACAAACGTCTTTCTCTGGTCTGCATCCCCTTAACAATTGTGTGTATTGAGCCATACTGTATTGTACCCATTCTGCAATCTGTTAATAAAGTTCTCATTCATTCATTCAAACATAGACGATATTGAACAAGCCATAATCCACGTATTTTCAATCCGAGAGAGCTGCAGTAGTTAAATCAATGAGCCATCGACATAGTCAGTGTGGTAAGTAACGTTATTATTGCATCCAAGATTGATACACGGCTGGCTAGGCAGTTGGTAGTCATAGTCTTGTGTTATAAAATAAATAAACAATCAGCAATGTCTCGCTTCATGAATGGCCAGCAGTAGTACTGCTCCTAAAAAAAACTATTTACAAACGTTAACGTTAAGCACAGAGAGAGAGAGAGAGAGAGAGAGAGAGAGAGAGAGAGAGAGAGAGAGAGAGAGAGAGAGAGAGAGAGAGAGAGGGAGAGAGAGAGAGAGAGAGAGACTCACTGTTTAGTTGAAACGTCCAGGGCAGGAGAGCTTGATAAACGTGTATAATCCGCCATATAGCTTGTTAGCCAAGTGTTAGCTGAGCTCGTTAGCACAACACTCAACAAGTACATTCCTTTGTCCATTTCCGCTCGAACAGACTGCAAACTACCTGGCGTTCTATCGCCATGCTCTAAGACAAACTCTAACCTTAACCAACTTTGAAAGAGTGCCTAAGCTTAACAGTCTAAAGAACTTGCAGTCACGGCACGCTCGTCTAAGACAAACAGCTGCATGCATCTCACAACAACACAACTATCTCCACCGACCAACCTAGGACCAACCTAGGAACCAAGCTAGAAGCTAGAATTGGAACATTAGAAATTGGATTCGGCCAATCAGAGATCGTCTCTGTGAAATTCTGCCATGGAAAAAAATACTGGCGTCGGCCAATCAGAGAGCGTCTCCGCGAAATGCGGCTATGGAAATTCTTCACGGAAGTTCACGCTGCTGCCTAGACCGCTTCAAATCGCGCTCGGATTCCAACATAATAGTCATATTTCAACGCACAACGCCGTATGCACTGATTGGCTGTGACGGAGACAGCGATCAAACTGTGACGCGCACTCAGAGCGCTATCGCTTACGAAATACGAAAAAATTAAAAAAAACGTCACTTCCTGTTCAAGAAAACAAGTATTTCTTTTTTAATATAATAACGTTATATTGTGCATTGGAAACACAAACATACTTAAAATGAGTAAATATTATAAATTTTAAACATGTTTATATTATTTATAGGGCTTTAAAACAAAAAACTAAAAACTTATTTTTCTTGTTCTCTCATATAACCAGGGTAGGAGCTGAGGGGGGGCGGCGCCCGAGCGCCCCTAGTGGTAGAGCCGCCACTGCCATGAGCTCGTTCACTGGTGGGCTGGACTTCACTATGGTCTGTCGGCGCAGGGCAAATGTGGTCTGCATCAGCTTTCTAATGAGGGGCAGGTTCTTCTCAGTCTTCTTGACTTCTTCAGCAATTGTCTGCCTCAACTGCTCAAGCCTCAAGGAATCCTCTCCTTGGGGATAGTTGGGTAGGAAGTTTACTTCTGCTCGCTTGTGTCTTTTTTTTTTTTAAACTTTGACCAGTCACCTGGTTCTTTTAGCGTTTATCGCTTTTTCTTCGCATTCATACTTGGTCAAGTTCGACCGACAGAGCAGGCTGAAAGGGTTCAGATGGGGGGGAAAGACACTCTGGGAAAGGCACGGCTGCCGTCCGGGATTCGAACGCGCTCAGCCCCAGATCCGCGCGAGCGCGTTGTCCACAGCGCTGAAATAGCACTCGCGGTACGTGGTGAGCTACTGGAGCTCCCCTCGCTTGGGTCTTTTAATGTTGGAATGTGAAGGTTCGCCATCAGGATTGCTTCTACCTCTTTTTCCAGCATTTACAGTGACCTCCTCACATCCTGCCCGTCTCAGCTTGTTCCTGAAATTGTCCATCTTGAATTTGATGCTGTTCTTCCATCCATTGCAGCCGGTCTCAGATCCTGCTTCCTTCAAGCAGGGATGTTTTGCGACAAGAGCCGCAGAAGCCACTGCTATCTCTTCATCACTTGGATAAGCCTTGAAAGCATACATTGTAGATGCAAGCTTTTCTAAGATGTCGTGCTTTAGGTCTCTTGTCAACTTAAGGTGTCTCTTGTTCTTCTCAAATTCGTTGTTTCAGCTCAACATCGAATGCAAATGTAGGAACTGGAAAAGGACCTGGAGGCCATCTGCTTAGACGTTCTGGAGACATATCTGAAAGTATATCAGTAGATGCGAGAGAGCTGGAGTCGAGCGAAAGTGAAATGTGCACAACAGCTTTTTGTGGCAATTCCGTAATGTCATCAAGGGAAGTAAGTTTCCCATCAAAGTCTGGATCTTCATACAGCAAACTGAAGTGAAGGTCTATTTCCAACTGTTCTTTTATAATCTTGATCAGTGCATCAACAGAGGCGGGTCGTAAACTGAGTTTTCATTTTCTAGCCCGGTCTGTCTCAACAACACGAAGGATCATGGGTTGTGGGGAGGCAGCTGCCATTGTGCTATGGAAACTTGAATGAATCACTTGGGAGACAGCAGCAGCAGCAGACCATTGATCTTGTATGCTGAGAGTGGGACTGTATCGTTGAGACCAGACTGCAGGTAGATGGACAGTGGACAGATGTGGTCCGGTCGACAGACAGCAGCTCAAGGACCTAAGGAGGAGTCATAAACACAACACAGAAAGCGTCATTATTAACATATACAGAATATGAACTTATACAGAATATGAACTGGTCAATTACACAACGAGTGAATAAAGACACAATAATCGATTAATAAAATAACTATTCACCTTCCGTTTCACTTGAATGAATCGCTTGGGAGTCAGCAGCAGCAGCAGACCATCGATCTTGTATGCTGAGAGTGGGACTGTATCGTTGAGACCATAGACGCTTGCGTAATGGAGCATTCGGAGCATCTGCTCTCCCACTATTGAACTTGGGGGAGCAAAGGTATGCTCTTGCTCCACCACTTTTTGATCATATGAAAAATATGATATATCCCCCCCCAATATATAAATGTAACCATAACTACGTAATTTCAATCAAATTAATAATACGCAATGACACTTAATAGCAAGTTTTTAAGTTTCCAAAGATTGCGACCCCCGTGCCCCCCCATATGGTTTGATCCAGTGCCTCTCCCACCCCCAGCAGAGCAGACAGTGGCGCACGGCGCTGGCGCTGCAGGTAGGCTGAGTGTAAATATCAAAGGCCACCAAGTGTGTCATTTGGTGTCAGGCAGGATTTTCCAGTAAGTTGTTTATTATTTATTATTTATGTTAGACATGTCTTTACTATTGAGTGGTAGAACTTCTACCACGCAATACAATACAATTTCACGTCCCGAAATGCCATCTGGTCATACCGTAAATCCTCTAATAATAATAATAATAATAATAACAAAGTTTCCCTCTGGTTGGCGTTAGCTTTAGTGCTAGCCGCTAGCTAACGTTGTCATATTATCTAGATATGTGGTGTCAGCTGGATAACGTTGACTTCGTTTGCAAATTTTAACGTTCGCTATCTATATGGCAGACGAGCAGGGCCGTATTAATGACGGCCGCGGCCCTTGGGCATCTAGTGACGAGGCCCCCCCCCAAAAAAAATAAAAAATTACGTTTTTGGACTAAAAATGGACTAAACCGAGGGAAGCGTGTTATGAGACAGGCTGACAGACGTGTACACGTACGGTGATGTCAGATATGATATCTATTAACCATTGCTGCCTGGGCAGCGCAAACACTAATAAAGACCGTGCTGGAATATGACTGCCTTTTTCCGTTTTGTTTGATTAATACCCAGGGATTAAAGTTCTCCTCAATTTTATTCCAAATCGCGACGGATTTTCCGTCAATTTTCTACCTGCTGCATATGATTTCTAGAGGCATACAATCTATTTTGATGTCAGTATTGGGTAGCCTATATAAACAATAATACGAGAGCATATACAAGAACAATGAATCTCACTGCCATGTATGATGTAGCCTGCCTTTCAATACATGAACTTGAATTCCATCATGTTTGTGTGCGGGAGCTCACAAGGCTGTTGTCACAATGGGTGGTACAGTAATAACAGTCTACACAACATCACGATGGACCATGCCATGTAGCCTATGTTCTATTATGACATGATCTGTGACGACAAATGTTCTAGAATGTTTGATTAAGATATCATACTCTGACAGCATGCCTATGATCAATAAAAACGCGAACTTGAATCCCATCATCATATTTACATAGTCTGTCCACTATCTTTATTACTTTGTTATTCCCCCCCCCCCCCCCCCATCTATGTAAAGCGACCTTGCATGGGTCTCTTGAAAGGCGCTATGTAAAATGAAGCTATTATTATTATTATTGTTGTTGTTATTATTATTATCATGTCTGTGTGCTGAGCTCAGTGAAGTTTCAACGGAGCGAGGTAATCTATTCTAATCAACAAATTGAAGTAGAAAGCATTCCGTTGTGGCCAATCTTATTTGGAAACATGACACAAAATAATAGTATGTCGCTTTTTATTTGAAACAATATTTAATGGCGTTTGGAGGTGGGTGTTCTGCTTCTGCCCCCCGTGCCAAACAAGCAAGCCAACTTCTTGTTCCCGCTTGAGCCCGTTATAATTACACTACTGTCGCTATTTTACAGTCCTCGATATCCTCGCGGACGGACCAGTATACCTTTATATCATATCATATTCATATTCATATCATAGTTTACTCTATCAGCCTACCAGCATGTAATACGTTCTTTGTTAGAACTCAACTCGTTATTATTTTGCGCATAGATTGCAGAAATACGGGAACGTTTTGATATAGGCTTTGACACAGAATACAAGTCATGATATCACCCACACGATATATGCTCTGTGTCCAGAGCATGTATGCTTTTCATTCATGTAAGACACATTTATTGCAAGGGTTTTGTATACACATACACTCAACAAATAACCTCTGTCTGTTCTCGTTGCAATGCGTTTATATCGTGGGTGTTCATATGACTTGTATTCTGCTTACAGCTTCGGGGTTCCACTTATTACGTTTAACAATGGCAAAGCCTTTTAAATATAATCAAAACGTTCCCGTATTTCTGCAATATATGCGCAAAATAATAACGAGTTGAGTTACGCGGAGCGCAGTCAGTGCTTATTTCCGCGTTGTAAAAATATTCTACCACCCGGCGCCAACTACGCATGGTCCGACCTGTGCTTAAATATACGCACAAAGTCAAGCACAAGTTCAAATAGATAAATCCCACACTTTGCTTAGAAATGATTGTACGCACGGCTTAAGCACATATCTGTGCGTACGTCAAGTTGATAAATGAGGGCCCTGGTGCTCTTTGCAGCTGAGGTAAATAGAAGACCCGTCCTATATTTGAGGATTTACGGTAAATCAAGATGTTCAATTATCTTAAGGTACAATACCTGAAATTAAAATGTGTGTGTGTGTGTGTGTGTGTGTGTGTGTGTGTGTGTGTGTGTGTGTGTGTGTGTGTGTGTGTGTGTGTGTGTGTGTGTGTGTGTGTGTGTGTGTGTGTGTGTGTGTGTGTGTGTCCAGCCAACCAGGTAACATGGCAGAAAAAAGAAAGAATACAGACATCAGAGCATTTTCAGTACACCAAAACGCAAAGTAAGAACCCTAGTAGCCTAATAGCTCAAAGACTTAAAGGGCGGGCTCCACAAATAATGGATTGCATGGTGTTAATTGCACCCTTACTTACAATTCATTATGCATTGTAAATGGGGGACCCTGATGTAAACAAAACAAAAGTCTTTCTCAGGGCCCCGTTCCCCGTACCTGGATAACTGAGTTAGCCGGATAACTTTCGGTCAAGCCTGACTTAAGCCGGACCTTCCCATTCCCCGACGCGCGATTGTCTAAATCACCATGACAACAGATCAAAAAGTTTGAGCCTGGTCGAGAGCAGGGTTAAGTTCAAGTTAGCCGGATGAACCATGGCCACGCCCCCGCAAAGAAGTGACAGCTCGTTTCCTGAAATGATTCTCACAGTCTAGGATCTGCATTATACCATTCTGAATTACGTTTCTGTGCTTCGTTTTCCTAGAGGGGGCTTTTGAAATGTATAATAATAGAACTAAATGCTGATAATAAATCATATTGAGCCTATAGATTTACTTTGTCCTAAATAAAATAATGCACGTCATATACGGCGCTCGGAGTCGCGATACACGCTGCATGTGGTTATTTTAATAACGGCTCATTGCAAATGTGAATCCCGCGGGGATATTTTTAATGAATGAAACCTATCGGCCGTTTTGCTCTGATTAGTTTCATATATTAATCTCCGCTGTAGATTTGCTTAACGGAGCGCCGGATTGTGTTTCATTCAAGCATAAAATTGAAGTGTCTATGCGGGGATTGTGGTTTTTGTGTGATATTGTAACTGGGATTAAAATGTCTGATGAGATGCGCTGTTTGACGGATTTGAGAAATTGAATGAGCCGTTGACGTCACATTAATGCATTTGAGAATAAAGAGATAAAACTTCATTTTTTGGTAAGAAAAATATTCTAAACATGGGTCTCTCGTCCATTAATGCATAAACAATGAGTATATCACGTCTGGCACAGTGGCGCAGCGGCTAGTGCTGAATCCTGGCAACCGGGTGACCGGTGTTCGAAACCCCTCGTTTCCAATATAATTTTTTTGGAATATAATATTAATGATTATACGCAAAAGTAGCCTAGTTTTAAGTTAAAATATTATAAATCTACATGCATTGAGGATGTCATTCTTTATATAGCTCTCAACGTGCACCAAATTGAATTATTCCTACATTGCAAAAAGAAGGAAAAGACTAGGAGAAGTGGGATTCGAACCCGGGCCGCCTGTGTGAAAGTCAAAAGCAGAAACCATTAGACCACAGTGTAGATAAGTAAAAGATCCACCATACATCAATCAATGGGTAAGAGAGCCGTATCCTTATTCTGCATAACAGTTTAACTAATTATTTTCGCTAGCAAGATCTCATTTGATTATCCATTCCATAAACCTACTGCCAGCAGGCAAGTTTAAAGAAATATAATCTGATTGATTGGGGTAATGAGGGACTTAAAATTAGCCTATAGATAACGCATTTAACTTGTCGGCGAGGCGATTGAGCCGTACTGCAACCTGTTAATAAAGTTTTAAATCAATTAATCAATCAATGCCGTTAGAAAATCAGGATCTCTGCTATCGATACGTGATGGCTTTTCAACTGAAGCGGCCGCGCGCACTTATCCTGGGTCTCAAGTCTGGTTTGAGTTAACGAGACTGAATCCACCTTCGAGGAACAGGAAAATCCCAGCTTCAAACATCGGGTTAACTGAATCTGGATAATGGGACTCTTGATCGACTTATTTGAACCAGGTACGGGGAATAGGGCCCTGGTCTGCATGCCCTTAACAATTGTGTGTATTGAGCCGTACTATATTGTACCCATTCTGCAATATGTTAATAACATTTTTAATCAATCAATAACAGATTGCAGAATGGGTACAGTACAGTATGGCTCAATACACACAATTGTTAAGGAAAATAGGCTATATTTACAGCAGACCCTGTTATTGTTCCTTGTTGGTATTTTTTCTCTCTTTCTTATTAAAAACTTGGCCTATTTGAAAGGAGATTGATTTAATAAAAATAAAAGAGCGAAAAAGAGTTTTATAGTGAAAAGAGCAGCTTTATTGGTCAAGATTGAAGGCTCTATATTGCAGGAAATTGCACGTACAGGTTCATTAAATGAAAAAAATATGTCTGTCCCAAAATAAAAGAAAAAGAAAAAGAAAAATTATAAACAAAAAAAAAGAAATTTTGTTAAAATTAAAAAAAATTGCACCCCCACTTTCAACTATAACTAGGCGGCCATGCCTGTATGTCCCTATGCCATAAATGTCATGTATGTTGTGTATGTCATAAATGTCGATATTAATTGAAAACTTGAACTTGAAACTTGAAACTTGAAATGTGGGACCCTGATGTAAACAAGACAAACGTCTTTCTCTGTACTGTATTGTACCCATTCTGCAATCTGTTAAATAAAGTTTTCATTCATTAATTCATTCCAGGGTCTTTCCCACATAGTTACATCATTGAGAACATGGTAAGTCATCCACCTATGTAGTTAAACATGGGATTAAACATAGGATCCATTTCAGTATTTAGACATGGACACCTGTGTACTTTAACATGGAATTAAACATAGGATCCATTTCAGTATTTAGACATGGACTCTTAATCAGGTATTTAAACCTGGATTCTACTCCTCCCGTATTTAAACCTAGAGTATCATCCTCCTGCATCTAGGCAGTGTAGCCACCCTCCTTCAGTATTTAAACATGGGGTACCCTCCTTCAGCATTTAAGCAATTTCCTACAAACCATACTTTGTATTTGTCGTGGCCTTCAAAACCCTCCTGGATTGAATACACCCATTTCCCTCCCACTATATGTCTGCCCTCTGGTAACTTGGTTGAATACACCCATTTCCCTCCCACTGTCTGTCTGCCCTCTTCGGGGGACAATGTAACCTCTTTAAAGGTCAGGGTTACCCCACTGACTATCCTGTAGTAGTAATCAAAGGGGGTAGGTGTACTGTCCTCCTCGTCACTCCCTTTCCGGGCATAGTCTGTCAGATACTTTGGGGGTTTGTGTTCCCTTGAGGGATACCTCCCACTGCTTGGGGCACTTGACGTCACCCTCTGGTGCTCCTCGTCATCGCCCTCTGGGGGTTGCTGACTGTCTGCCTGCATGACCGTACTATGTACACTGGGCTGGTGTGTCTCTGTTTCTACACCCCTTACTCTGGAGTCCAGCTCTGGCTCCTCTGTCTGTGTCTCGCTCTCACATGTTGCCTTTGTGACAAACTTGACTAGCATGTGTTTCTGCACTCTCCCGTTACCGGGATGATAAACTAGGAAAGCGGGGCTTCCCTTGTCGTGTCCTACGAAAAATCCTTTTACACCTCTGGACTCTGGCTTTCCCCTGTCCTGCGGGTATGCATAACACACTGATCCAAATTGGTGCATTCTGGCTAGATTACACTTTTTTCTTGTCAGCGCTGTATATGGGGTGGTGCCCGAGTGCTTATTAAAGCACCTGTTTCTGGTGTAAGCGGCTTCTTGCACCGCATGCCATAGGCTCTTAGGTAAGTTACTATCTACTAGCTTACACCTAGCCATTTCGAAAAGGGTGCGCCATTCCCTCTCTGCCACCCTGTTCTGGTGTGGGGGATATGGACGTGACGTCTCGTGTCTTATCTTGTACCTTCTCAACAGTGAGTGGAACTCTCTGTTTGTGAACTCGGTTTCGTTGTCGGACCTCAAGCATCCTACGTTACCATAAGGGGCTACGTCTGCCAGGAATTTCTCCGTGGCCTGGAGTGTGTCACTCTTTGCTTTGAGAAAGTAAACAAACACTGCCCCTGTGCACACATCTGTAAAAGACTGTACATATCTAAAGCCTCCTATGGACTCGTTGCTTACTGGGCCGGCTAGGTCCGTGTCAACTAATGCAAGTGGTACCCTTACTTTTTCTGTGGGATTTCTGTATCTCGGTTGAGTAAACTTTTTTTTTGCACACTGCACAATTTTTGTCAGGTCTACGCTTTTCACCTTCAATGTGCATGCCTTCTGTCACTACTTGCAGTTTCAGTAAATCCTCGTAATTACAATGACCCATAATCTCGTGCCATGTCTGAATATCGTGACTGGCCGTCACGCTACACATATCATTATTATCATTACACTTGTTGTTGTCATTACACTCTGTTTGCAGATAATATATTCTCTGGTACATCTTTATGTCAAACCGTGTACCGTCAGGTTCTACAAGAAAATTTTTACCTTTATCGACGAATACCTTGGCACCGCTTGCAGTAGCAGCTATTACAGAGAATAGTCCTTTTGGGAACGATGGTACGTAGAGAGCGTTCTTTAATGTCACCGTACGCCGGCACCCCTTACTGTCCGTGAGGCATACCTGTGCGTCTCCTCTCTTGCGCCAATCCGTAGGTGCGTCTCCCGTCTGCCAGCTCCATGCTGTGCCTCTCCGGGTGGAAAGTGTCGTCAAAGTTCTTGAACCGACTCCTGTCCTTGATGACATGGGACAACGCACCTGTGTCTACGATCAGTCCCCTTCTCTGGGCTCGCTGCAGCTGGGCCGGTCCGGCGATGCACGCCGTCCGCGCCCCGAAAGCGCAGTCTTCTTGTCCCGTTATTCTCCGGGCGTCGTCTCGATCCGTCTCACGTCGACCGTCGTCGCCATCGTGTCTGCTGCCGTCATCCTGTCCACAGCAGTCTTCTTGTCCGTAGCCGCCATCTTGTCCGTAGCCGCCATTTTGTCCGTAACGGCCATTTTGTCCGTGGCCTCCGTCTCGTTCATGGCCGCCGTCTCGTCCATGGCCGCCATCTTGCCCATGCGCGTATCGCACGCTCTGGTCGTGTTTCTTCATGCACGCTCTGTCTGTGTGCCCCGTGGATTTGCAGAAGCTACACCAGACAGTCTTTGTGCAGTCGCTTCTCCGATGGCCTTTCTCTCCGCATCGCCAACACGCCAGTTCCGTCGTGGTCCTGGTCCTCTCCCTTGGCGTCGCTCGGGCCTTTAGCACCCTCTCTCCCGCCTCCGCGGCGGCTGGGTGGGTATCTTCTGAGGCCTCGAAGTTCCTTAACTTAGCCTTGAACTGTCCCAGCGTCATGTCCGTTGAACCGTGTGTTACCAGGAGTGTGAACGGTTTGTACAGCTCCGGTAGTCCTCTCATCATCATCGCCATCATTAGCCCATCGCTTGGTGCTTCTCCGGCACTCCTCAATGGCGTCGTGATCTGCTCCGCTCTGTTGACGTATTCGGTCACAGTCTCGGTTTGCCCCTTCCTCAGGGCCGTTAGTGCTATGTAGAGGGCCACGACTCGGGGTCTTCCTCGCCCGATGTAATGCTCTCTCAACACCTCCAGGCTTTCTCTGCCTTGGTCTTTAGTGTCGCGGAATATTAGCCCCAAGCTGGTGTCGTCGAGCAGCGGCGCTAACTCTCAGTACGCGTCTGCGTTACGCTGGTTGTCCAGGGCTTGCTCTTCCGCCGCAAGTTCTCCCGTGGGGGCTGCCAGGATCGTCTCCTTCAGTCCTGCACCGTGCATGCAGCATAGCATGCGCTCTTCCCAGAGCTCGTAGTCCTCTGCTTTTCCATTGAATGAGGGCCATTTGCCCCTTCCCTTGTTTTCCATCCTCTTTGTTGGTGGTAGGCGTAGCTTTAGCTCTTGTTGGCCTAGCGTCTAGCCACGCGGTGCTTCCGGCGCTAACCTAGCCTATACTTTAGCTAAGCTTGCTACCCTTATTATTTTGCCCCGGCGTTATCTGGGCCCATAACCTGTTAACAGAATTCGGCTATAGGGTGACAATAATGTGGTCAAGAGGCATGGTTTCTATCTTGAGCCTTAACTGCCGTGGTTTATTTATTCACATGGCAGAGCAGCAGTTCTACAGGTCTCCTCTCACTGAGAGGCTGGGGGGAAGATAAAGAATGGGAGGAGACATCTCTATTTATACTCGCCACCTGGTGGTGTTCCTGAGTGGCTCCGCCTAGAGCGCCCTCTAGTGGAAACAGTTATAATTATAATTATAATAATAATGCAGGACCTGCTCAGAGGTCTTTAATTGGCATTGGCTATTATCCACAACACACACACACCAGAACACACACGCATGCATTGTCTGTAGGATCGCTGATGCGATTCGTCTCTGCGATTAACCCATCCCGTCGTCCTTCCCCCCAAGGGCACCCGGGAGCAGACAGGCGTCAACATGAGCCGCGCCAGGGGACCAATCCAAGTGCTCCTGTCCGTCATCGTCAAGGACGCCACAGCGTTAGCGATCTGTTGTTGTGCATGTTTTTCCATTGGGTTTATCTTATTGGGGGGGAAACCCTTGCGAGCACGGGGAGAACATGCAAACTCCACACAGAAAGGCCTGGGAGATACCCCACCTGGGTACCTGGCATCATGGAAACCTGGGCCCTCATTTATCAACGTGACGTACGCACGGATATGTGCTTAACCCGTGCGTACGACCATTTCTAAGCAAAGTGTGGGATTTATCAATTTGAACATGAACTTGACTTTGTGCGTATGTCTGCACACAGCCCAGAGCATGCTTAGCTGACGCCCTGTGGTAGAATATGGGGACTGCAGACGGACGGCATAGATCAGTTGCATGCATTAGTTTCAACGCGGAAATAAGCTTGACTGACGTGTTCTGTATGACCCCCGTAATTCATTATAGTTCATTGTGAAATAGCGATATTAGTGTAATTATTGTCAAACCCTAAATAGCATGTGGAATAGGTCTTTCTCTCCGAATGAATGCAGGTTTATATATATAGCGTTATCGGGTGCACTGACTGTGCTCGCAGGAACTGTTTTCAGAGATAGCATCAGATAGGGATGAATGAATGAATGAGGGGCAGTCTAATTGCAGAGAGAACATAATATTAACTAGAGTCCACTACCCGAGACACCTCCTTCATTTGTACCGCAATTTGGGACCCAAATTGGAGCTATAAGCTTAAAAGCTTTTCCGTGCTTATTTGAGAAGGTCCAGCTGCAGAGCCGGAGAGACAGACAGCAGAGAGACAGACAGACAGACAGATAGACACTGTTCCACAGTGTGTGTGTGTGTGTGTGTGTGTGTGTGTGTGTGTGTGTGTGTGTGTGTGTGTGTGTGTGTGTGTGTGTGTGTGTGTGTGTGTGTGTGTGTGTGTGTGTGTGACCACTAGTCTCCTAGTAGAGACCCCCCCCCCCTCTGGACCACCTCCCAGTAGAGACCCCCCCCTCTGGACCACCTCCTAGTAGAGACAAGTTTTCTGAAATGTATGTTTATATATGCAAATGAGGCACTTCCCCATTAAATATGTGGACATTTATGGATGCAATAAGGCAAAATGAAGTAAAATAAACAACTAAATGTGTGTTATTGACGTTTTATTGTCACTAGTTTCATAGAAGACATGTTTAGGAAGCAAAATATAACAAAATCTCAAAATCAACAAAGAAAGTATATTTGCCTATTCACCTGCATTGTCTCGCCTTAATCCTCATCTTTGTCTTCTTCCTAGAGAAGTCTCTACTAGGAGGTGGTCCAGAGGGGGGGGGGCTGAGTCTCTACTATTGGACTAGTAGTCACACACACACACACACGCACGCACGCACGCACACACACACACACACACACACACACACACACACACACACACACACACACACACACACACACACACACACACACACACACACACACACACACACACTGTGGAACAGTGTCTGTATGTCTGTCTGTCTGTCTCTCTGCTGTCTGTCTCTCTGCTGTCTCTCTCAAAATAGTATAAGTGCTATCTTGGCCCTGAGAGTTGCTCTCCGGCTCTGCAGCTGGACCCTTCTCAAATCAGCACGAAAAAAGCTATAAGCTTATAAAACGATTTAATATGCTAAACTTCGTTTAAAATTCTTTAATTCACATTTGTTTATTTCATAAAGATTTTCCCGACATAATGCTACCTGCCCCGACCAGATCCGTGACTCTGTTGCGATACAGATGAATTATCTACTCAGAAAGCTTATAAAACAATTTAATATGCTAAACTTTGTTTTTAAATTCTTTAATTCACATTTGTTTATTTCATAAAGATTTTCCCGACATAATGCTACCTGCCCCGACCAGATCCGTGACTCTGTTGCGATACAGATGAATTATCTACTCAGAATAGTATAATATAATAATAAAGTGGCTATCTTTTATGCTGTAGATCACTGCTGGTATGTGCGTGCAGAACCTTTATTTCAGCGGGGACTGTAGTATTTATTTGACGTTACTGTACAATATATGTGTATTAAAAGACGGAGCTGTCTTTTATTGTATTATAATAATTATTAATATTAAAAATAAATGAAGAAAGGCATTCTTATTCCAGCATGCATTAATGACACCAACGGGCAACGGCAAAACAGTGGTTCTGTATCATTAGGGGCTCTGCTTGACATCACTCTGCACTCTCTCGCGTACGTGCACGAGCACTGAATAAATTCCACAAATGTACCTTTAATACCAGTATTAGTCTGACCACACCCCTCATCAGCTTACCTTCATAAGCAGGTGTGTGGTCACCTGCTCTCCTCCTTCTCGCTTTCACCACAAGGAAGTGCCTGGTAGTACCCCACTTGACGTGTTGTTAGTTGAAAAGAGTTGTGACGAGTTTACATTGTGCTTAATTTTTTCTTCTCTCACATCTGTTGTAAAGAAAAAGTTTGGGTCATAATGTATTCCGCGGAGAGTAGACCCGCTAGACCTACTCTTCACCAGCGGTTCTCCATTCCCGCCTCCGTCGTGCGTCTTGGTGCTGGGCTGTTGCCACTTTCGTGGTTGCCGACCCAGCCCAGGAGACAGCCGATGGATAGTTTGCCTCTCCGAAGAGCCGAGGAGTCGGTGCCGTCGCTCCGGCGATGGCCTGATCTCGACTCTGCTTCTTCTGGTTCCGGGGAATCGTCCGTTGGTGAACGGGGGGTTGTCTTGGAGCCAGAGGATTTGCGACGCAAACTTTTCGCGTCTGCCCGTTCACGTCGCAAGATGGTAGCGTGCAGACGCGAACGGCCTGGGTTTGGGGAACTGCTGGAGACCAGCGAGGATGCGTCCGGCTCTGGATTTCCGATGGAAACTGAGGACTTCATGGAAGAGGCAGATGGATTCTTGTATGATGGTCCCGTGGAGGAGAGTATCCCTCCTCAGGAGACCCCGGAGGGGGGAGAAATGGCTCCATGGGGCTCCCTGTTCGAGGATGTCGAGGAACCACCTTGGCCTCATCAACAGGATGCCCTACTGTCGGCCACATCAGACTGTGGCTCCTTAACCAGTCGCAGCCTGCTGCATGTGAGGGATGCGGGGTCGGTGGAGGAAAGTCCGCAGGGGGAACTGCGGGCTTTGTTTCCCGAGCTCATGGCGGTAGCCGCCGCCGCAAACGGCGTGCCGCTGCCGCTGCCATTGCCTGCACCTGTCCCTGATGATCTCATAGGTCATCCCTGGCAGCGTCGCCCAGTGAGAGGGGTGGACGTTGTCTACCCATTTTTCCCCTCGATGGGGGCCTATGTTCGTCGGGGTCAGGCGGTGTCCAACATCATGGGACTAACTCCCACCTACGTACCAGTTACGCGGGTGTCGGGGTTAGTCAAAGGTATGGGGGAGGGCGTGCCTCGGCTTGACAGTCCGATGGGCGCTCTCCTCTGTCCGGATATGGTGTGGGAACCCCTATGCAAGCCGGTCCTCCAGGGGAAATCGGCTAGGCGATTGGCTTATTGGGGTGACCAGTCATTCATCGCTGGTACACAATCGCTGGCTGCGGCGTCTAACATCGCCCACCTGGCTAGATTTGTATCGGGGATCATGACGGGCGGCACGGATCTGAACGAGGTAAAATGCAATCAGATCACCCAGGCTGCTGGAGCTGTCCTGCACCTTTCCCAGGTGCTGGCCATAGCCATGGGGAAAGTGCGCGCCCTGGCCACCCTGGGCCAGCGTCATTTTTGGCTGGAGCAGGCCCGTGTGCCGGAGAAGAAGAGAGCTCCTCTTCTGACGGCCGCCCTCTCCGACGCTGGTCTGTTCGGGAAGGCCCTGCGGTTGATGACCTCGACATGCAGAGAGATGGCAGAGGAGAGATCCATCCTCCAACCCCATTTTCCGCCTCCTGTCTTTGCCGGTGGAGTCAGAAGGCTTCCGCGACGTCGAGCTGTCTCCGTTGCCGCTACCACTGCCTCCGCCGCCGCTGCTGGCCCTTCCAAGAGGGCCAGGAGAAGAGACGGCGCTTCTGCCACCGCCGGCCCATCCACGACCGGAGGAGACGGTAGGGAACATCGTGTCCAGCAGACTGTAACCTACCGTCCCTCCGGGGCTCCTCGGGGTGGCAAGACTCGAGCGGCGCGAGGTGGCAGACGCCGCTGAGTGACTTTTCCCCTCTGTATCCCCTCTCTTTTACACCCTCCCCGGCCCCTCTATGATTTTGTGCCTTAAAAAACATTATAAATAAAAAAGTTCCCCGACATAAGGGGGACTGTGTTTTGGCCGAACGAACTGTGTGTTTCTTCAACAATTCATATGGTGGGGTTGTGTATATATGAATCTGCACTTTTACGTTGTGAGATGAGTCGTGTTGTGTTACGAGGTTAAGCAAGGTCTGCAACATACACTCAGTAAGTAGTTCTATTAGCTTGATGCTCCACATGCAGGTAGAAACTGGTATTATTCCATTGCTTGAACTAAGTATATGTGTCTCACAATGCTGTGTTGTTTAGTTGCAGTAATACTCGTACACGCACATTCCACGGCCTAGCCGTTACTCTCGGTCAGCGTTTTTTGCTATGTACGACATAGTCAACGGGTGTAGGATTCACACACATGCGACTTGTGTTTTGTTGTAAATCCTGTTCACATTTTGTGGGTAGCGGGCATTGAATTAGCTTATGCTATGCATTGCATTCTACCGGAGGTTTTCAAAATGGCTACGGTAGTTTTTCTGTGTGTAGGGAACGAAGTGTGTTTTCGTGAGGGGGTGTCGAATAAACCCCTCCTTTCCCACTTGATTGGTTTAGGGGATTTTTGATCTCTTCTGCTGAGCCAGTCAGGGCCGAGCCGGTGAGACGTCTTGGCGGGGGGGGGGGGGGGGGGGTTATTCTGCCAACTCCTATTACAAGACAGGAGCCGGCAGGATTCCCCGCCCGTTGTAGCGGTGTTGCTATGGCGACGCCTTCCATGAGTTACGGTGTCTTAAAGGTGTCGAGTTAGGGCGTAGGGCTCACAGTTCTGCTGCGCCCGATTTATGTGTAAACTTGAGTCAGTTGGTCACATGACTCACAGTTGGCATATCTTTTTCATGACTATAAACTCATGTGGGAAGGTGTTTCTGGGAGGGTCTGGTTTTACACTCTGATTAAAAAGAGTGACTGGATTAAAATCATGTGAAAACGGGTTTTTTACTCCCAGCTGTGCAGTTGGTTCATACGGGTGATGCTTTTTCTTTATTATTATAAAGAGTTGGATGTGTCTATATGGATTGGAAATGAGGGTCCCTGATGGAAACAAGACTCACGTCTTTCTCAGGTCTGCCTCCCCTTAACCAATTGTGTGTATTGCGCCGTACTGGGTTGTACCCTTTCTGCAATCTGTTGGGTAAAGTTTTCATTCATTCATTCATGGAGTTGATTGCATCTCGCCCCTCTTGTCGTTCCCCTGGGCGTCTTGGGAATTCAATAAGATGGTCTAAATAGCCTATTGTTGATGTGGGTATGTCAAAACGCACACATAGTGCTAGCTCAGGATGTTCTGTTGGACATTGGCTGACTGGCGCGCCTTGATTGCTTGGGGTTAAAACAGCAATTAGGATGGGGGTTTTTTCCTCTTCCGACACCCTGTGTGGTTGTCGATGGGTTCCCGTTCATATCAGGGGATGATAACGGAATGGATCTGAACATATGGGCAAGGGTCTCACGCCCCCGGGGGGTGGGCCGCCGGGCGCGGTTCGTACCGAAACGTCTGGGTGGCGCCTTCTTTTTATGTTTTAGGGTCAACACGCATATCTGCCCCTTCTCCTGGGGTTGGCATGTCGGCGTGGTTAGGGCACGGGACTGGTTCTGGTCGCGCTGGTCCAGATCAGTTACACCCGTTGTCCGCCGGGGATGCAGATCTGCTGTTCTGGTACCCTGAGGGACTTGGGCTTTTTTCAGGGGGAAAAAATGCTAGGTCGGTCCGGGTGTCACAGGGTTGAGCGTTATGGAACCCTTGTTGGGTACATTGTATTGGCTTACGGCCGTGCCAACCTGTACGCGCCCGATCTCGTCGGATCTCGGCCGCCATGCAGGTTGGTCTTGGTTGGTACTTGGTTGGGTGACCTCCTGGGTATACCGAGTGCGGGGTGCTGGGGCTGGTTTTCCATTTTTTACGCTCTTCTCTTATGCATGGCGAAGAGGGGCCTGTTGGGGTGGTTTTGGCCTCCTCGGGGGACCCTGTGCTCCCCGTATCACCGGGCCCGGTCCGGGGTAATGTTTCGTTGACCCGTAGGCCCGGGATAACCCTGTTGGAAACTGGAACACGGGCTGCGGCAGTGCCGCAGGTGTGTTTTGGGTTTTTTTTCCTGAGGGGTTATGGGACCAACCATTGCATAGGGAAACACCTGGGTGGTTGGTTCTCTGGTGTGTTGCTGCAGTGTCAACTCCCGGGTTCACCGGTTGAGGGTGCCCCTGCACGTTCATGACGTCTGCCAATCGTGTCAGCCTTCTCTGTGGAGGCTTGGTTATGCGACAACGCCAGCATACGCCCCTTCCGCCCGGGCGGCTGTGTTCAGCTGTCCTTTCTGGCGCCTGTCTCGTCCGCAGTCTCCAGGCTAGGGTTAACAGCCTGTTGCCTGGTCTTTTTCCCCGGTGCACTGCCTGCTTCCGTTGGTTAACTCTTGTGTGTTTACGGCCATGCTGTCTGCCTGTTGCAGGGCCAGTGTGCCAGACGGTGTACTGTTGGGGAGGACAGGGCCCGCTCGGCTGAGGGGCCTTTGTCCGAATACGCTGGCGATGTGGGGGGCGGGGTCACTGAGTGCCCACCTGGTGGGGTCTTGATGCTGGCATCATGGACTTCTCCGGGCCCCCATTCCAGGGAGTCCAGTCCTTTTGGTGGGTCTGGGTCTTCCTTCGCGCTCCGCTGCTACGGCCTTGCCACGGGGTTGGGTTTGCCCTTGATCCCGTGATTCTGGGGGCAGTAACGAGGTTGTTTCCCTCCGTTCGTTCCCGGGTGGCATGCGGGTTGTGCGTGTGTGTAGTCGTGGGGTCAAGCCACGGTCTGCTCACCCTGTGCGTTGAGTTGCTTGAGTGCCTCTTCGCACGGTCGGGTCCGTCGCCCTCCCGGTAAACCTCTAATAGGGGGGGTGCCCTCCATTAGGGGGGGTCGGGGGGGCTCGGCCCTCCCTGTTCTGTTGGTTGTGGGGGGCCTTCAGCGGGGTGTATTTGTCGGCCAGTGGCTCCGCTTGGCCTCCCTTTGTGCAGAGTGATGCCAAGCAGAGCCCCTAATGATACAGAACGTTAGGTTATGACTATAATATATGCTGTGAGGCGACAGTGTTAACCACTACACCACCGTGCAGCTATTGTACATATTCTAGTTGTCTCCTTTGTTCATTAATGTTACCTAAATGTCATAAATCAAATCAAATCAAATTTATTTTTAAGGCCCGACAACACACGTTAATGTCCCCATGGGCCGGACATGTCTTCTTTAAACAAGTCAAGAAGAAACATAACAATAAGTCAAGAACAAAACAAGAACACCATAAGGTCCAACAAATTTAAAATAAATGCAAATAAATGAATGAATGCAAGCACTCCCAGACATACCCCACGCGAAGGTAAGGAAAAACTCACTAAAACCTAACAATAGGGGGGGGGGGGGGGAAAGTGAATTGTATAGAAACAACTCACCAAAATTGACTATTGCACAACTGATTTGACAAAAAAAATCCACCAAAAAGACCCCCCCTTCACCCTCCCTTGCCATACCTTGGCATTTTGTGAAATGATGATACTGCTCTAGGGGCTGAGCCCCCCTAAAGTTCTGATGCTAGAACCACCCCTGGGGTACAGTACGGCTCAATACACACAATTGTTAAGGGGATGCAGACTAGAGAAAGACTTTCGTCTTGTTTACATCAGGGTCCCCCATTTTCAATTCATAATGACATTTATGACATACACAACATACAGATATACAGATATATATCATGTATCTTTTCTTTTTTTTTTTTACTTTTTTTTTTTAGCGTTTATCGCTTTTTCTGGTCAAGCATGACCGACAGAAACAGGTTGAATGGGATGTAGAGTAGGGGAAGACACTCTGAGAAAATCGAACTCGTGTACCCCAGATCCGTGACGAGCACGGTTGTCCCCGACGCCGAAATAGCGCCGAGATACGCGGTGAGCTACGGGAGCTCCCCCATCATGTATCTTTTCTTATCTTTTCACAATAGTTGCTCATTGGCAGCCAAAGTAATTGCTTGACATAAAATGATGCACTAACAAAACAAATGTTTCAAACAATGTAAGCATCCTGCCGGCCAAATACTGCAGCGATCTATAGGAATGGTGTCTGTGTTTTCCACCAAAAGGTAGGACTACAGAAAAAAGTAACCAGATGCACCAGTCTGATGTATCTCAAATCCGAAAGACATTCACACAAAAACCTAACTAACTAAAAGAAAGGATAGCAGTTTTGCAAATATTATCAAAAGCTTTATTGCAACCCCAAATAAACAAATACATTTATTTTCAAAACCTTGTAAACATGCAAAGAAATTCAAAACCATATAAAAAAAACTGAAGATGAATGAATCACCTGGAAGTGACGGATATACCAGTGAGTTTTAAAAAGAGTTCCAGGATGTGCACACACAAATAAAATTTTAAGGCACTAGACAACCAAACCTGAGTATCAACTTTGAATAATGCTATTGTAACTGGTCTAAAGCGGGAAAAGACTCTACAGAATGTTCTTCATACAGAATGGTCTTCATATAGGCCAATACGTCCTACAGAGGACCTTGGTCTGACACCACCTCCTGTGTCAACACAACCTTTGCATCAACAACCTCAGGTTGGATGATGATAATGATGATGATCATAGAGGTAGGATTCAAGGTACATTCTAAGGTACACCCTGATGCATACAAGCCAAACTAGACTTAATTTAATCCTATCTCTGTGATCATCATCATTATCATGATTAGACTTAATTTAATCCTACCTCTATGATCATCATGGGCCTTTCCAAAACAGGAAGCTCACAGTATAACCAGATGTGTCTTTGTCTACTGAGGAAATGGTTGCAAACCACTAGATAGCACAAGGCCTATGAAACTCATTAGGTTTGCAAACATTTCCTCAGTAGAACTTACCGGTATGAATACATGATTATACTGTGAGCTTCCTATTTTGTGAAAAGTATGTACAGTATCATAACTTTAACTAAACTATATTTCTCTTGACGGTAGATTTTCAGTAGTTCAACTTCTTCCAGTGTTAAAAAATTGGTAGGTTGTGTGGGAGAATTGTTCCCGGAGTAATCAAATGTAGACAGTCAGGTAGGCTTGAACAAACGTGGGTTTAATACACCAAAGCAGGTTCAGGTGAATCAAAGAGTTACAGCAGGATGACTCAGAGAGTACACTGCCCCCAACTGAGCTCATGATCAACGATTGTGGTCTCATTATATACAGGGGGAGCAAAAGGTGTGTCCATTGTGAGTGGTCGAACTGGAATGGTGGGTGGTTGGTCTGTTCCATGGGGGGGTTTCAGCTTTCAGGTCCATGAAGGAGGGGGTGATGTGTTTCGGGGTGGTTTGTCTGGAATGGTGAGTTGTGTGGTTTTCTCTGCTCTGGGGGGGGGGGCTTGGGGTGGTGAAGGGGGGGGGGGGTGGTGTGTTTGGGGGTGGTTTGACAGGAGAGGTGAGGGTGTGGGGTCTTTGGATACAATGGAGGGTGGGGGCGTCTTTTGTCTTCTTGTTGGTGGTAGGAGATGATGAGTTTCATTCTCTCACAGTTGCAAAACTATACTCTGAGTACCTTCCCAACCACTGCCTTTAATTTCTCTTTCTTCTCTCAGCAGATGTAGGACAGGAGAACATTAATCATATTCTTGATAATGGGCAGGCCTGGGTGGATGTCATGGGGAAGGTGGTGGGCCATGCTCATCTCCCAGGAATCAACCATGCGAACGTTCAGTCCCTTGAACATGGCTCTGAGCACTCTGTTTTGCTGTAGGGCGTACCAGTCACTGTAGGACAGTAGGTGATTATATGCCTGAGCCCTTGGGTTTCCCATGCGAATCACCACCAGTGTTCCAGGGGCTCTATCAAAGAGGCGCAACACTGCACTCCGAATGTTGCGTAGCCGATTGATGTAGATCTCCATGGGGAAAGGGGTAAAATGGGCCCAGACACTGAGGACAACGACAGTGTTTGTGCCGCCAACCAGGCGGTCCAGCTCATTAGCTACATAGCGAAGCACGCTTGTTGAGTTATAATCATGAGATCTTAGGTTTGTTATAATGAAGAGACGATATGACACAGGCGATAGCTTTCGAGTCCGTGCATGCTTTATTTCACTCCCCCCGTCACACATCAAGGTTCCTACCGCACAAAGGTTCCTATACAAATATAACCTAATACTACATCTCCCTTCCTAGGATAAATAACTTTCCCTGAACTTAGGATAAATAACTTTCCCTGAACTTATAACATGACAGTCTCAACAATCAACCATAGTAGCTAAATATAACTAACTAATAATATTTTCCGCTTCTTCTGTATAAAGTTATTTGCAATTATACAACACATTAGAATGGTAACTTAACTTCTTTCTTAGATAAGGGTGGGGTAGACTGCCCAGCCCTTCTACAGAGTGTGAGGATTATTCTGCCCCATATCTCACTCTGTTTTTTTTTTTTTTTTTTTTTTATTATTATTATTATTATTATTATTATTATTATTATTATTATTATTATTATTATTATTATTATTATTATTATTATTATTATTATTATTATTATTATTATTATTATTATTATTATTATTATTATTATTATTATTATTATTATTATTATTATTATTATTATTATTATTATTATTATTATTATTATTATTATTATTATTATTATTATTATTATTATTATTATTATTATTATTATTATTATTATTATTATTATTATTATTATTATTATTATTATTATTATTAGGGACTTAACTATGTGTGCACACAAAGTCCTTTAGGTGCCCTGGAGGGCCCCTCACTCTAGGTGGGTATCGTCTCTCAGTCATTAAGCTCTGTGGCTGCTGCTGCTGTTGGTTTTTTTTTTTATTATTATCTTTTATTTGCTTTTAACATTTCATTTACATACAGTTGTAAAATGCAAGTTATAAATATATAAATTACATTTCCTAACTAAACAATTACTAACCCTTCCCCGACCCTTCCTAGTACAAAAAAAACTATCAAATGCATGATTTACTTTAAGATCATGATTGTCTGTGCTACTACCTGAATAAAATAATAAACATGACAAAAAAAAAAAAAAAAAAAAACAGGCAGACAAATATAGAATATAAAAAGACAACATCCACAATCTCTGTTATGCTTCAATTAGCTCTCTCCAGTTCTATACCCATATTTGGTATGTAATCCATTGCCCGACCCCAGATCTTCTGAAAGTGTATTATTTTTCCTTTCACATTATACATGATTTTTTCAGGTGTGCAATAGGATAGGAGTTCTGCCCACCATTGTTTAGTCGGGGGAGGGGGTTCAGATTTCCAATGACAAAGAATACATTTTTTTGCAGCAGACATTGCTAACAGGATACATTTCTTTTCAAAGTTGTCAAAGTTACTCAGCATAGAGATATCACCCAAAATAGCTATTTGTGCGTCAGGAGTCATCGTTTTTCCAATAATTTTTGAAAGTTGTTCAAATATAAATTTCCAGTAATAATTTAACTTCCGGCAATTCCAGAACGTGTGGATTAGGTCCCCTTTAGCATGTTGACATCGAAGACAATTGGGTGATGTCTCGTGGCTAAATTGATATAATCTGTGAGGTGTATAATAAATTCTGTGTAGTATATTAAATTGAGTTAACCTATGGTTGGTATTTGTTAAAGTTGTTTGGGAGTTCTGGAGCAATGACTGCCATTCTTTCATGGTATATTTGTGTTTAATGTCTTTTTCCCATTTATCCTTTTGTTGTAGCATCTTATCATCTTTCTGTTCAGTGTTCATCAGTGTGTAGATTTTAGATATCAGGCCCTTTGATGTTTTTGTAGTGTTAAACAGTTTCTCTATTGGTGTTTCAGACATATGGGGATAGCTATAACTGTTATTTTTTACCCAGTTCCGTATCTGTAGGTATTTAAAAAAGATGGATGAAGGTAAATTATATTTTGCTCTCAGGGAATTAAAATCAGAAAAGATGCTTTGGTTATACAAGTCTCTTATTTCGCTGATTCCCTTGGTTCTCCAATTTTCAGATATTCCATCACTAATAATTTTGGGGACACAAGGGTTGTTCCACAGGGGCATGCTCATTAACAAGGTATTTTGATTTCCCATTAGTTTAATAGTTTCTTTCCAACATGCAAAGGTATGATGTATAATCTGGTTTTTAGTGATAGAGTTAAGAGTTTTTTGCGTGTCTATATAGGGGATTACCTGTAGTGGAGTAGGATGAATTATGTTCTCTTCCAGTTTAACCCATGCTGGTGTGGGCAGCCTCTCACTGTTGAGCCAACACCAAATAACACGTGATTGACAGGCTAGGTAGTACAGTCTGAAGTTGGGGAGGTTTAAGCCCCCTTTATTCAGGGGAGCCTGTAGTGCTTTTAATCTGATCCTAGCCCGTTTCTGGGACCACAAAAACATTGAAATGATTTTATTCAGTGATGTAAACAAGCTTGGTGGACAGCTGAGTGGAATTGACTGGAACAAATAAATTAATTTAGGCAGAACATTCATCTTGACCACATTAACATGTCCAATTAAAGAAATTGGTACATCTTTCCATTTGTATAGGTCTGTTTTGATTTTTTTCATAATAGGTAGATATTTATTTTGGTATATTTGGTTCAGGTCGTTAGATATTTGGATTCCCAGGTATTTGAAGCTTTTTGGTGCCCATTTAAAATTGGAAATCATTGGGTGGGTATTGTGGGTGGTAACACTATTTAGTGGCATTATTTCACTCTTGTCATAATTTATCATGTAACCAGATATGGCACTGTATGCCTCTAGTATGCTGAGTAATTGCGGCAAGGATTTATCTGGTTGGGTAATATAAATTAGTAAATCATCACAATATAGTGAGAGTTTGGATTTGTTTGCTCCAGTCTTTATGCCACATACATTGTAGTTGTTCCGTATTGCCACCGCCAACGGTTCAATGGCTGCGGCGAACAGATATACGGAGAGTGGGCAGCCCTGTCGTACTCCACGTCCCAATTGGAAGGGTTTGGAAAGTATACCATTTGTCAACACTTGTGCCTTCGGAGAGCAATAAAGCATCTTAATATAATTAATGAAAACATCACCAAAATTCATCTGTTTCAGAGTATAAAAAAGATATTCAAATTCTATTGTATCAAAAGCTTTTCGAGCATCCATCGAGATTACAAGTCTTGAGTCATTCGTTTGTTTAGAGAGCTCTATGATATGAAAACGTTTTCTGATATTGTCAGATCCCTGTCGCTGCTGAATAAAACCTGTCTGATCCTCGTGGATTAAGAGAGACATCACAGGGTCCATTCTTAGTGCGAGTGCTTTAGAAAATATTTTATAATCCACATTTAACATTGACATGGGCCTATAGGAGTCACAAAGTTGTTTATCCTTAGAGGGCTTAGGAAGTACATTGATTGTTGCTAATTCTAGACTTGGTGGTAATTTACCATTATTGAGACTGTCTTTGAGCATGTCCATATAAGGGCGGATTAATTTATTTATGAACAGTTTGTAAAATTCAGCAGGTAGGCCGTCGGGACCGGGTGCTTTGCCCGTTTGCAATGAGTTAATAGCCTTGGTGATTTCTTCCTTTGATATTTCTGTTTCAAGGGTAGTTCTCACTTCTACAGGAAGCATAGTAATCGGTAAGTTTCCCAAGAAACTTTTCAGACTTATATAGATTGTGGTAGAACATTTCAAAACGCTGGTTTATCTCTTCAGGTTTATGTAATACATCACCATCCTTAGATTTGATTGAGTCTATTGTTTTTGCCATCTCTTCTTTTCTTATTTGCCAGCTGAGTAGCTTGCCGGTTTTGTCCCCCTTTTCATAGTAGTGGTATTTAGTTCTGGCCATGTCTGCTTCTACTTGGCTAGTAGTTAAGTTGCTATATTCAAGCCGCTTTTTTACTAGTATGTGCAGAGTTTCTGCTCTATTGGATTCTGCATGTTTTTTCTCTAGTTCATGAATTTCTTTGTCTAGTGTGTTTAGATACTGTCTACTTTTTCTTTGTTTAGAAGCTCCAAAAGACGTTATCTGACCTCTTAGGAAAGCTTTCAGTGTCTCCCAGATTATGCTTGGGGAGGCAGTGTTTACATTAATTATTAAAAAGTCATCGATTTGATTTTCTAGGAAGTTAACAAAATCTGGGTTGTTAAGGAGATATGGCTTGAATCTCCAACGCTTAGTTTTAGGTTTGTCCAAATATTGTTTCACCTTCAATTTCAAAGGACAGAGATCCGATATTGTAGAGGCTAGATATTTACATTCAATTACATTATGAAGTAGTGATTTAGTTGTTAAAAACAAGTCTAATCTGGAATAAGTGTCATGTACCGCAGAATGAAATGAGTATTCCCTCTCCAGTGGGTTAAGTATTCTCCAAACATCGACCAAACCCATTTCAGACATACCATCCCTTACTACTTTGGCTGCGGCACTTAATGGCTGGGGGATCCTATTAGATCTATCTGATATGCTCAGTGTTAAATTATAGTCACCTCCAAGGATACATGTGCCATAGTTTTGTGCAGAGGATAATAGAATATTCCTAAAAAAGGGTGCATCGTCTTTGTTGGGGCCATATAGATTAATAAGTGTAAATGGTTCGTGATTTATGTCACATTTGAGGATTATCCATCTACCTGCAGTGTCTTTTTCTTGAGAACGTATTTTTAGGTTTAACTGTTTGTGACATAGTATGGCCACTCCTCTTGATCTGGAATTAAATGAGGAATAAAATACTGACCCAACCCAATCTCTTTGCAACTTCACATGCTCTGCATCAGTCAAGTGGCTTTCCTGAATAAATGCAATGCCGCAATCTTGATTCTTTAAATAGTTGAGAATCTTTTTCCTTTTAATGGGATTATTGATGCCCTTAACATTGAAGGACATAAATGTCAGAGTGCTAGTCATCTAGGATCATTTTCAATATCGACTTTAATAGGGGTGTTGTAAATTCCCCATGATTTGTTATGCTGTGTATTGTCATTTCCAGTCAGGCACTTCTTTGATGGCCCAGGGGTCCTATTATTTATAGTCTGGCATCTCTCTGGACAGCCCAGGGGTCCTAATGGGTTTAAATACAGCGGCCATCTTGCCCCCATGTGTTCCATTGCTGTCTGCTTTCCCAGTAAGAGTGCGTTCATGAACTAAGTAAGTCACCAATAGCCTACAAATATAGTGCCTATGGTAATGATAGATACATGTCATATGTAGCCTGCCTTATGTGTTGAGATGCTGTGACATGCATGTGTGACTATGATTTGGTTTGCTACGTTGTGTTAATTCATGCTGCTAATTGAGCTATGCTAATGCCAATAATGCTATAGCATCTCTTCAGTTGTGTGTTCTGGATGCCATTGCATTCTGCCATTTACTTGTTATGTTGGTCCATGCGGCCGATGCTAATATGCTAGATAGCATCTTTTCAGTTGTGTGCATTATGTTTGGTCCATGCGGCCAATGCTAATATGCTAGATAGCATCTTTTTCAGTTGTGTGCATTATGTTTGGTCCATGCAGCCAATGCTAATATGCTAGATAGCATCCTTTCAGTTGTGTGCATTATGTTTGGTCCATGCGGCCGATGCTAACATGCTAGATAGCATCCTTTCAGTTGTGCGCATTATGTTTGGTCCATGCAGCCAATGCTAATATGCTAGATAGCATATTTTGCTGTGTGTTCAGGTTATGATTAATAAGCATGTACCTCTGTTAATTATTGTGTGTTCTGCTTATCTGTTGCAGAACACCACTCACTCAATCTTTGATCGCTCCATCCAGCCCTACGACCTGGATGGAAGCATATCGCTCAACAACAGAATCCTTAATAAATACGAAAGGACTGTTCTCTGTGTCTGCGTCCGCTCTCTGACCGGGGTGTGCCCTTCTGGATGAAGTGGCTCCAGCAAACTTTGCAAACAAGCATTATATCTTCAATATTGGTCCTTCGAGCCGGATAACTTCACCCACGACGGCGCCATGGACACACAGAGAACAGCAGCAGACGAAAATGGAAGACGAGGAGGAAGGCTGCGACAGCTTCCAGCACACCTGCAAGGCTATCTGGTTAGTTTACCACAGTCCCTCATGCCTAATACTGCACCGTCTCTACCAGATGACAGCGAAGGTGCCACCGCACAGCAGCTGCGGTCACTCAGCCTGCAGACCGAGTTTGCAGCTACAGGTGACCAGCTCCACACTGCGCTCGGGCCCCCTCCCTGCCTCTCATTGCCGGGAGCAGTCGATCAGACGCGACACTGGGACCTATCACCGTATGCTAACACCCGGCCTGACCAGCGGGAAGTGTGTGTGGGGCTCACATCGCCATCCCCATCAGAGCAGAGCCACCACAGTCGGAGCCTAACAGGTGGCACCTCTGACGCAAGAGGACCTTGCTCTACCGTGCCCCTACGCCTTCCACCACCATTGTCACATCATAGTCTGAGCGTCCCACCCAACCGCTCACCATGGTCGAGCTCGCTGCCACTAATACCGCTGCTGTGCCCAACAACTGCAACGTTACAGTCTCAAGCCACAACCTGTACACCGGGCCAAAGGCAGCAAGCCTACATGTCGACTCAGTCCCTACCGCCGACAGTAACCTCCGCACCGCTGTTCGGGGCTGCTCCGAGGCCCCCAGCCCCCACCGCGATGAGTCTGGTCATGCCACAGTCTGACTTCCAGGTGATGCAAGCAGTGGGTCACGTGGGCCAGCAAATGCCAACGGTACCAAGTTACCAGCCTACCTACCGGTCAAACCAGCCTGTGTCATCAATGGTGAGGAGCAGGCATGGCAGCACACCAGCGGCCGCACAGACCCGGTATGAGCTTACGCCAATGAGATCTGCATATCAAGTGCATCAATATACTACAGCTACGCCTGCACAGCCTAATTATCAACCTCAGACTGCAACAGCACTCTACCCTGCACGATGGTTACCCACTGCAGCTGCTCTCCAGCCAGTGGGCCAACATACAGCAGGTGCACCTCAGCAGTCTACCTATCAACTACCCTCCTGGACAGCGCCGCCTTCACCATTCACAACCGCTGTCGCAGCAGCGAGGGCATATCAGCCTCCACCAGTATTCCCTGCTCAGCAAGCGTATCAAGCGCTGCCGCACCAGCTGAGCCACCATCAACGATCATCATATCTGCCTCCACCAATCAACACTGCTCAGCAATTGCATCAAGCACTGCCGTACCAGCAGAGCCATCAACAACCAGCATGTCAGCCTCCACAAGCCATCCCTGCTCAGCATATGTATCAACCATTGCTGCACCAACTGAGCCACCATCCACAACCAGTGTATCAGCCTCAGCCTGCTGCATCGACTCAGCCAGCCTATCAGCTTGTGCATCCAACACCCGGTCCAGCACCCTATTATCATGTAGCAGTTCCACCGGTCCAGTATGTCCATCAGGCCCAGTACACAGCACTACAGGATCCATACGCTCTCCAGCCTCCCAGGCAGCCAGTCCCTGTACCTAAACTGCCTAACCTGGTCCATGACAGCGAGAGAGAGTTCACGGACCTTAAGATGGCGCTGGACCACCTACTCGATGCCCACACTGAACTTTCTGAGCACTACAAGTACCGTGTACTTATGGAGCAGCTGGTTCTAGATGAGGCTAAGCTGATAGCCCAGTCCTGCAGGCATTATGCGCAACCCTACACCGCCGCCATGCAGGCCTTGCAGCGGCAATACGGACAGCCATATCAGCTTGCACAAAGCGAGATTGCCGCACTACTGAACGCTCCTGATCTCAAAGCAGGAGATACCAAAGCCTTCCAGAGCTTCGCCCTTAGCGTCGACTTGCTAGTGGGAATGCTCACATCACTGGAAGGACCTAACGGGATGGAAGTCAGGTCGACCGGCCATGTGCAAGATGCCTGCACCTTGAGGAAACCATGCAGTGAGTGCCAGGAGGTCCACCTCAGAGTTCTCCACGCCATCGCCAAGCCGGGTCCCCGTGCCTACCTCATCACACCAAAGGATGGTGCCTCGCTCTCCAACTCCAAACAAGGAGGGAAGGTGTACCTTAAGGTGGTACCAATCGTCATTACTGACGGGAGCAAGTCACTGCACACTTATGCGATCCTAGACGATGGAGCTGAACGCACGATAATACTGCCTGCTGCAGCTCGACACCTGGACCTTAAAGGCGAAGTGGAGTCCCTCGCACTGCGGACGATTCGCCAGGACGTGGCTCGCCTCACTGGCAAGTCTGTAGATTTCCATGTGGCCTCCCTGACTCATCCTTCTGAACAGCACCTGGTGAAGGGCGCCTTCACAGCAGGTCGATTAGCCCTGTCCGAGCAGTCTTACCCTGTGACTGCGCTTCAGGAACGCTATCGCCACCTGAGGGGGCTCCCATTGCAGGACTTCAGTCAAGTGCATCCACTACTGCTAATTGGTGCAGACTGCACCCATCTGATCACATCCCAAGAACCCATCAGATTCGGCCCCAAAGGTGGACCCGCAGCAGTCCACACAGCGCTCGGCTGGGCACTCCAAGGCCCAGATGGTCTTGCGTCACAGGCTACTTCATGCTACTTTACCTCTCTCAAGTCTGCACCGGACGACCTCTATCAACACGTTGAACGTCTCTGGCAGCTTGATGTGCTTCCATTTAGAAGTGGAAAGCTAGCAGTAAGGGCCCGTCTGGACCACGAGACTGTGGGCATCCTGGAAGCACGCACTGAGAGGGTGAAGGTTGGTGACACACTCCGATACGCCACGCCTCTGCTCCGCGCAAAGGATGCGCCACCACTGAAAGCCACTGCCAAAGCAGTCATGCCAATGCCCCGTAACACAGAGCAAAGACTGGTAGGAGATTCAGCTAAGGCTCAAATCACTGGAGCAGAGATCAAAAAGCTCGATGGAGGATGTGTTGCCAAGCTGGGTGAAGAAGCGGTAAATGAGTCTGACGAGTCATGGTTCACCCATCACGGGGCGGCGGCCGACTCCTCCTTAACTCAACCTAACCTGCATGACACCGAAGTCTTCCTGCTGAAGACCAGCCAGGCGGACTGCTTCCCAGAGGGATTTAAGTGTCTCAGAGCTGGAAACCCAGTACTGCCCAGTAGTAAGCTCAGTACGCTCTCACCAGAGATGGATCATACAATGGGTCTTCTCCAAATTGGTGGACGCTCTTGTCACCTGGACACCTCCTGTTCTACTGACATCCACCCCATAGTTCTCGATCCTGGCCATGCAGTGACGAAACTCATCAAGGATGTAGATGCCCGCCTACTCCACCCAGGGCCCGATAGGGTCTTCGCAGAGATCAGGCACCAGTACTGGGTCCTGTGGGGAAGACGGGCCATCAAGCATCATCAGAGGACCTGCACAGGATGTAGGAAGTGGAGGTGGGAGCCGGTGGCTCCAATGGTGGCAGACTTACCTCCTGCCCGGTTGCGGCCCCTTAAGCCACCATTATGTGACACCAAACAGGTTGCTGATGGGGCGGCGGGATGCCTCCCTGCCACAAGTGTCCTACGCTCCCGACCCGACTGTGGCAAATGATGGCGACAATCAGAGACCTCGGTAGCCACTTAGGGAATTTGACTGTTTACATAATAGCTATGCTATTCTTGGGGCGGCTGTTGTAAATTCCCCATGATTTGTTATGCTGTGTATTGTCATTTCCAGTCAGGCACTTCTTTGATGGCCCAGGGGTCCTATTATTTATAGTCTGGCATCTCTCTGGACAGCCCAGGGGTCCTAATGGGTTTAAATACAGCGGCCATCTTGCCCCCATGTGTTCCATTGCTGTCTGCTTTCCCAGTAAGAGTGCGTTCATGAACTAAGTAAGTCACCAATAGCCTACAAATATAGTGCCTATGGTAATGATAGATACATGTCATATGTAGCCTGCCTTATGTGTTGAGATGCTGTGACATGCATGTGTGACTATGATTTGGTTTGCTACGTTGTGTTAATTCATGCTGCTAATTGAGCTATGCTAATGCCAATAATGCTATAGCATCTCTTCAGTTGTGTGTTCTGGATGCCATTGCATTCTGCCATTTACTTGTTATGTTGGTCCATGCGGCCGATGCTAATATGCTAGATAGCATCTTTTCAGTTGTGTGCATTATGTTTGGTCCATGCGGCCAATGCTAATATGCTAGATAGCATCTTTTTCAGTTGTGTGCATTATGTTTGGTCCATGCAGCCAATGCTAATATGCTAGATAGCATCCTTTCAGTTGTGTGCATTATGTTTGGTCCATGCGGCCGATGCTAACATGCTAGATAGCATCCTTTCAGTTGTGCGCATTATGTTTGGTCCATGCAGCCAATGCTAATATGCTAGATAGCATATTTTGCTGTGTGTTCAGGTTATGATTAATAAGCATGTACCTCTGTTAATTATTGTGTGTTCTGCTTATCTGTTGCAGAACACCACTCACTCAATCTTTGATCGCTCCATCCAGCCCTACGACCTGGATGGAAGCATATCGCTCAACAACAGAATCCTTAATAAATACGAAAGGACTGTTCTCTGTGTCTGCGTCCGCTCTCTGACCGGGGTGTGCCCTTCTGGATGAAGTGGCTCCAGCAAACTTTGCAAACAAGCATTATATCTTCAATAAGGGGTTTAATTGTGGTTTTGTTATAGAGATTGCAGCATTCCATTTGAACATGAGCGTGTGCGTGTGTTTTTGCACACACACACACACATGTTCGCAGTGCATATGCCTACCATTAGTCACTTCAGTTATGTCATACAATCTATCATGGTTCACAAGATCACATGCATTGAGTTCGTGAAGATAATATGTATTTGTACTAGGTCCCCCCCCACCCTTTTCATCCCCCATACCCTCCCCAAACAGAAAGTAAACCACAACATAGGCTCACTAGTCCTATATTACCCTACTTGGCTCCCTGTTAACTTCCCCTTTAAATTGCCAGGTGGCACACCACTATTTGAACCAGGCTGTGAAGCGTTACTCCTTATAACAAAAATAAACAAAAAGAAAAAAGGAACAAAATTAAACTAAAAAACAAACAATACAAGCAAGCAAATGATTCAGTAATAAGGCAGAGAAATAAATAAATTAATGAATAAGAGAAATGGATAATGAATAAGAGGGGAAAGATAATAGGCTACCAATTTACTTGTCAGTTTTTTTTTTTTTTTATAGGTTCTTTTTTATAATTTGTTTTGCTGCTGTTGGTTTTGAGTCACTTTAGCGACATGTGTCTCCACTACATCTGTTTCACGGTTCACCCATGGTGTCGTCTCAGGTAAGTCGTTTCAGAATCTGGAGCCACCAGGGTTGGGGAGAGGTGAGACCTGTTTCTCCATAGGGTACCTCCTCCGGGTGTCTCCACAAGGTAAGACCTGGGTGTGCCTGCCATAGACACCACTGTGCCTCGCTCCTTAGTGTCTCTGATCCACACATGTTCACCCGGTTGGATGAGGGGCAAACTCCCCCCCGTCACACATCAAGGTTCCTACCGCACAAAGGTTCCTATACAAATATAACCTAATACTACAGCTGACTGGGACATTGAAGGAGATGGGAGGACCGTGGCAGCGGAAGGTCATCCTGACATTATTAGGGATGTTCACTGCCTCGTATGGTCCAAGTTTCACAGGAGAGTGAAGGATCTCTGTCAGCTCTAAGGGCCAAGATTTATGATCAACAAGTTAAAATTAAACAAAGATATGGATGCAAAAATAGTAAGATTGATTAGCAACACTTACCTGGTAACGCTGTATTGATGTACTCAAACCACTGTCGGGCAGTGGAGTCCCCCTCCGGTGAACCTGCTTGTTTTTCAGACACTGGATGACGGCAGACGAGGTAAGGAACTGGCGAACTGGAACTCCACCCAGCGCTCGCCACACACCCTGGTACTAGTATCCAGAAGGCATCACCTTCATAGGCCTTGGTGTCCCCTCTGGTTTGTCTGAGAGCAAATAAGACATGTCTTCAATGGTTTTGAAAAAAAAAACGGGAACGAAAAAAACACTCTACATGTTCCCAATCAATGTTAATGTAACAAATAATCTGCAACCCCTGCACCGATTATTACATCATCAATGTAGAGCCACTGTGGGAAAATAAATGTTATTAGGCCTTTATGGAGAATCTAAGAGGAAGGGCACAACTACCCTAGTCATCTCAATGGCGTATTTATCATCCAATCGCGACAAGGTGCATTAAGTGGCAGGTCTGGATGGACAAAAGTCCAATGTTGCTCACTATCAAATCTTACAAAATGTGACTGAGGTGACCTTCCGCTGCTGACATGTCTTGCTCACAGGAACCACAGCCTACATGAACCACAGACGGAGCTAGGAATGATCTATTAATAGTCCATTCATTTTCCAGAGGTACCGGAGAAACCGAAGAGACTGGAGCAGCCGGACATATGTCACCTATGAGAGTTCTATAGTTGGGGTTATAACATAATTTACATCTACAAATCAGCATCTTTACACAGGCAAACACACATGCACTCCCAGTAGGCCTACCTTGCTTCTTAGGCAACACATTGACACTGTCAGACTTTGAAGCACGTATGTGGACTTGGAGGTTGACACCACTGAGGAAAAAGAGAGGACATTTTTTGTATCCACTTTTTCGTCTCTTTTTCTATTTTTCTCCCATCACAATTACCCGCTGTGCCAATTCTCCCCTCCCCTGTCTTGAACGTTGCTCGCATATGCCCCCCACTGGCCGGTTGTAGGGAGGATAGAAGCCTTGCATCACGTGTCCCCTCCGATACACGAGGAGGCAGCCTGTCACATCTTTTCACCTGCCAGCGCGGACTCTCATTGGCGAGGAGTAACGTGTGGGAGGCTCACACTACCCCCGCCATTTCCTGTCTCTGCTGTGCAGGCGTCCCCAACCGACCTGTAGGAGTCGCTGTCCACAACGTCCAGATTACCACCCATTGACTTTCACCCGCTGACTCTGCCAATTGAGTTAGTATGACGACTGGCCCAAGCCGGAGGCAACGCAGACAGCCGGAGTCGAACCCGGTGTCTCTTGCGTTGGTGACAAGCGCAATGTCCGCTGCGCCACCCAGCTGCCCAAGAGAGGACATTTCTATAGGTCTCAACAGTACTACTGTACTTACGCTGTTGGGTGTCAGACAACAAAATAAATTAAATGGCCCAAAACCTAGATTGTGCCTTTTGACCATGACCCTGATATGGTCAAACTGTCTTCATACAGCTTTTAATCAGTAAATTGATTATTTTTGAATGGCCTAGGAGTAGGAAAAAGTAGGAGACAATTCGTTTTTGAGAAATCGAAATGGTGGCCGTATTACTTTACATAACATTTTCAATGTATGTACAATTTACAATGTAACCATGATCGGACAAGCCGTTAGGGAATATTTTATACTTTTTGTGGGAATAAATAATATATTGGAAAACAATGGTCCCCATATGCCACACAGCAGGTTGAGATAATCAGTTATAGGGGGGAGTATATGGAAAAAGTGTTTTTCAAAATGAAGTTTTTAATCCAATATGGCGGACATAGTCAATTTGTTCTCCACAAGGAGCCACTCATAATTAAAAGTTTGGCCTGATGATGGTGTTAGAGGAAAGGACACAGGGTCATCAAAATCAATAGGATTCTTCCTCTAGAGGTCATGAATGTTCACAATAAATCTGAAAAGATTTATGAATAAATCAATGTAGAACTCTCAATGTTGAATCTACTGTTGACCTTGATTGTGTATGGCGTATGGCTTGGATAGCTCAGCTCTTTTAAAACAATTATTTTATTCCAGGGAGAACACTGAAATCAGATTGTGCAACCATAACCTTAATTCACCTTTTAAAGAGCAGTGCGTCCTCCCTGGTGGCGACGGTTCTCTTCAAGCCACCGCTATAGTTGTCAAACCTTTTGTCACAGCTCAGTTTCGTGGGCTTGTAGCAGTAATAGTGCTCTCCTGGGTTGTGATCGCTGTAGTTGCACAGTGGCTGCTGATTTGAAGTCAGGCAGAGGTTACAAACTGTGAGGTTTCTGTCCTTGCTCACCTACTCGCTCTGTTCCTTTAAACCACCTCGCTCTGTTTTCCATTTGTTTCTGTTAATCATTTCATTCCCCCATTCACACGCTTCTTCCCAGAGACGTCGTTGATTGGTTCTCTCCCGTCCACACGCTTTTCAATCACATCCCCCAGCTGTCACTGCTTGTCAATCAATCAATCCCGTATTATTTATACCCCGTTTCCCCACTCAAGTTTTGTTGGATCGTTTTGATATTTTCTGTTTGCATTCGCCATTCCTGCTGCTGCTGTTGTTCCCTGTGCTTTACCTCCAGGATATCCAAGAAGCCTTCCTCTTGGACACCTTTTTCCCGTGGCGAAGCGCTCGCTCCGCTGCTGTTCCAGCGCTCTTTACGCACAACGCCTGGGTGAGTTTTTAATGACTGTCTTTGATCAAATTCCGTTTTCGTGTGTTTTTATAACACTGAAGATTACCACCTTTTTATCAGACAGTCACTCACCCAGCGGTTGCCTTTTTGATTGTTCCACTGGGATAATATTTTGACCTAACATCTCCCACTGTGTGTGTATCACACCGAAGATATTATCACTTTGGATTGTATTTTGGACTTCGCTCTCAGTCTCTATTTTTGCACCGAAGATATTTTTCACTTGGGATTGTGTTTTGGAACATTGCTCACTGTGTGTGTTTACACGAAGATTAGTTCACTTGGATAACTTTTGTTTTTGGGTACAAGTCACCTCTCCTGTTCTCCTGCTCATTCTACCTGCACCCTGTGTTGACTCGCTCCCTCTCTCTCTCTCTCGGTCCCGCATCACCTCGGAGATTCTGCCGAGAGAAGTCTGCAGAGCGGCTCTGACGTCAGCATCTGCTACCCCCTACTACCACCTCGGGAGAAGCTGCAGAGCAGCAGAACAGTTTCATCCTTGCTTGAATTCCTGTCTTGTTTAGACTCTTCCTATTCTATGCTGTTTAATTAGTCTCAATAAACAAGCCCCTGTTTTTGGCAACTCTGAATCCTACTCTCTTGTGTCGTTGCGTTTGGGGTCGGTGTCAAACCATAACATTACGATCCAACCAAAATGACGACCCCAGCCGACACAGAGAGGGTCAGAACCGCACTTGCTAATCAAGTCGAGTTGACCAGGGATCACAGTCTCCAACTAGAGAGGGCTGCGGCTGCGGTGCAGGATCTCAGGGAACAGGTCCTGCCTATTCAAGGGTCAATGGCCGCTCTGGCGGGACAACAATCCGGTATTCTCGCTCAGCTTCACTCGCTGAGCGACACCGTTAATGCTTTACTTCCTTCACATCCTTCAGGAGCATTCACCGCAGCCCCAGCAGATCCCGCACCTCGGGAACCCCGTCTCTCCGTCCCACGGCTGTTCGACGGCAATCCCGAGGAGTGTGCCACATTCATCATGCAATGTGAGTTGGTTTTCCGTCATCAACCAAGCCGTTTTACTGCTCGAGGGTCCCAAGTGGCTTATATGACGAACTTGCTTTCAGGCCATGCTGCCCAGTGGGTCACTTCCTCCTGGGCAATGGATGCAGATTTTGTTTTCTCCTATCCAGACTTCGTGGCGGAGCTCCGCAGAGTGTTCCACCATCCAGCCCGAGGTCTGGACCCCGGAGCCCGGTTGGGGACTTTCCGACAGGGGAGCGGCAGGGTGACGGACTATGTCCTGGAGTTTCGACTGGCGGCGGTGGAGAGTGGATGGAACGACCCTGCACTTCGCCTAACCTTCTTGAGGGGACTCAGTGACGCAGTCCGGGACCAGCTCGCTACCCGGGAGTTGCCCGACTCCCTCGAGGACCTGTTTAGCCTCGTCATCCGCATCGACGGACGCCTCCTGGAGAGAAGGCGCGAGAGGACCCGACTGTTACCTCCTGAGGTACCCCGGATTCCCCGGACGCATGACGTCACTCCTGGACGCCCTGTCCTCAACACTACTGGTGGTAGCAGGCCTTCCCGTTCGGTTCGCGAGGAGGAACCCATGCAGCTGGGACGCTCTCATCTGAGCCAGGCGGAGCGTGAGGCAAGGCTCAGGTCCGGTCTCTGCCTCTACTGCGGAGGTGCGGGACACCGAATCGCAGACTGCCCCACCCGGCCAAAAGATCAGGCTCGCCGAGACCCCGGGAGATCCTGGTGAGCCGTTTTTCCCATTCCCAGCGCCGCGCACCACCTGACCATCTGATGAGCGTCACCCTGGCCTGGGGGGACCAACGTGCCACGGTGGAGGCCCTCATCGACCCTGGGGCAGACGAGAATTTCCTCGACTTCGAGTTCGCTACCCGAGCCAACATTCCACTTGAGGACCTTGTGAGGCCCTTGGAGATCTTCTCGTTGGACCAACACCGCCTGGCCGACATCTCTCAACGCACCGGCCCAGTCGTGCTGACCATCGCTGGGAACCACGTCGAGAGAATCCAGTTCCTCATCACCCAATCCCCCCTTGTCCCGGTGGTCCTGGGTAGGCCCTGGCTCGCGCTGCACGAGCCCCACATCGCCTGGTCCTCCGGTACCATCAAGGGCTGGAGCTCCTCCTGTCACGCCCTGTGTCTGCAGGCGGCGTCCTGTCCCCCGCCTCGGAGGCCCGCTGGTGAGTTGCCTCCGGACCTCTCGTCCATACCTCCCGAGTACCACGACCTCTTGGAGGTTTTCAGTAAATCCAGGGCTCAGGCCCTTCCACCTCACCGCCCCTATGACTGCGCCAAGGGGCTCCCCTTCCCGGCAGCCGCCTCTACAGTCTGACCGTTCCGGAGAAGAAGGCGATGGATCTCTACATCTCTGAGTCATTGGAAGCAGGACTCATTCGGCCTTCCTCCTCCCCGGTGGCGGCCGGTTTCTTCTTTGTTGGTAAGAAGGATGGGGACCTGCGACCCTGCATCGACTATCGTCAGCTCAACGAGATCACCATCAAGAACAAGTACCCTCTACCTCTCATGAGCTCCACCTTCGAGCCACTGACCCAGGCCTCGTTCTTCACCAAGCTGGACCTCCGGAGTGCCTACCATCTTGTCCGTATCCGTGAGGGCGATGAATGGAAGACCGCCTTCAAGACCCCCAGGGGCCACTACGAGTACCTAGTGATGCCGTTCGGCCTCACCAACGCCCCGGCGGTATTCCAGGCACTCATGAACGACGTCCTTCGCGACATGCTGGAGGTGTTCGTGGTGGTGTACCTGGATGACATTCTCATCTTCTCCAGGACCCTCGAGGAACACATCCAGCATGTCCGCCGTGTGCTGGAGCGCCTCCTCCACAATCGGCTCTTCGTCAAGGCGGAGAAGTGCCGTTTCCACTCCGACTCCATCGACTACCTGGGCTTCATCGTTGAGAAGGGCTTGACCCGAGCGGATCCTCGCAAGATCCAAGCTGTGGAGGATTGGCCTGAACCCACCACTCGGAAGGAGTTACAGAGTTTCCTCGGGTTCGCCAACTTCTACCGAAGGTTCATCCGGAACTACAGTCAAGTGCCGGAGCCACTTACCAAGCTGACCTCCCCCGCTCTGCCGTTCGACTGGTCCTCAGCGGCATGCGCTGCGTTCCGCTCCCTCAAGAAGAGGTTCACTTCCGCCCCTATCCTGCTCCACCCTGACCCCAAGAGACAGTTCATTGTGGAGGTGGACGCCTCGGATACTGGCCTGGGCGCTGTCCTATCCCAACGTTCTCTTTCGGACCAGAAGGTGCATCCTTGCGCCTTCTACTCGCGTCGCTTCCTCCCTGCCGAGAGGAACTACGACACCGGCAATCGGGAGCTGCTGGCGGTCGTGGCTGCGTTGGAGGAGTGGCGTCATTGGCTAGAGGGTGCCGAGGAGCCTTTTACCATCTGGACGGACCACAAGAACCTGACGTTCATCCGCGCTTCCAGGCGCCTCAACGGTCGGCAGGCGAGATGGGCCAGTTTCCTCAGTCGGTTCGACTTCTCGCTGACCTTCCGCCCCGGTTCCCGCAACACGAAGGCCGACTCCCTGTCCCGGTTACACTCCAAGGGGGCTCCACCCTCTGAGGACCCTACTCCCATCCTCCCGGAGGCCCGAGTGGTTGGAGCCATCACCTTGGGCATCGAGGGTGTGGTTAGGCGTGCCCTACGCTTCCAGCGTGCTCCTAGCAACGTCCCTATGCATCGTCTCTTCGTCCCCGACTCTGCCCGGTCCCGGGTACTGCTTTGGGGCCATACCAGCCGGTTCGCCACCCTGGCGTCCATCGCACGTTCTCCTTCCTGGCTCGTCGTTTCTGGTGGCCCACCATGCGGAACGATGTCAAGGAGTTCGTATTGGCCTGCGCGGTCTGTGCCCGCAGCAAGGCCTCTCACCAGGCACCCTCCGGGCTCTTGCAGCCACTTCCCGTTCCGAGCCGTCCGTGGTCACATGTGGCGCTGGACTTCGTCACAGGTCTGCCCTCCTCCCAGGGGAACACCTGCCTTCTGACCGTGGTGGATCGATTCAGCAAGGGGGTTCACCTCGTGGCCCTTTCCAAGCTTCCCTCGGCGGCCGAGACGGCGGACCTCCTGACTCACCACGTGTTCCGCCTTCATGGGTTTCCCCAGGACATCGTCTCTGACCAGGGGCCCCAGTTCACCTCCCAGGTATGGCGGGCCTTTTGCAAGGGATTGGGGGCAACGGTCAGTCTTTCCTCTGGTTATCATCCCCAGACTAACGGGCAGACGGAGAGGATGAACCAGAGCGTGGAGTCTGCTCTTCGGTGTGTGGCAGCCGAGAGACCGGCATCCTGGAGCCGTTTCCTTCCCTGGGTTGAATACTCCATCAATTCAATGGTCAGTTCCGCCACCGGCCTCTCACCCTTTGAGGTTTCCCTGGGCTACCAACCCCCTCTTTTCCCCGCACAGGAGGCGGAAGTGGCAGTTCCCTCCGTGCAGGTCCACCTCGACCGCTGCCGACGAGTTTGGGAGATCACCAGGACCGCGCTGCTCCGGACATCTGAGCGCGCCTGTCGTGGTGCCGACCGGCGCCGGGTTCCTGCGCCGACTTACCGCCCTGGGCAGAGGGTGTGGCTCTCCGCAAAGGACCTGCCGCTACAGTCCTCGGCCAAGAAACTCAACCCCCGTTTCGTCGGACCTTTCGAGGTCCTGAAGGTACTCAGTCCGGCGGCCCTGCGCCTGAAACTTCCTGCGTCCATGCACATCCACCCCGTGTTCCATGTCTCCCGGGTTAAGCCCGTCTCCCTCAGTCCCCTTATGCCTCCAGCTCCTGATCCTCCGCCTCCCGTGTTGGTGGATGGTCACCCCCAGTGGCAGGTCCGCCGGTTGATGGGCGTTCGTCGGCGGGGCCGGGGGTTCCAATACCTGGTAGACTGGGAGGGTTACGGTCCTGAGGAGCGTAGCTGGGTCTCCCGGCAGCTCATCGTGGATCCCGGCTTGATCACTGACTTCCATCGTGCCCATCCTGACGAGCCGGGTCGGCCTGGTCGCCGGGTGGCTCCCGTGGAGGAGGGGGTACTGTGAGGTTTCTGTCCTTGCTCACCTACTCGCTCTGTTCCTTTAAACCACCTCGCTCTGTTTTCCATTTGTTTCTGTTAATCATTTCATTCCCCCATTCACATGCTTCTTCCCAGAGATGTCGTTGATTGGTTCTCTCCCGTCCACACGCTTTTCAATCACATCCCCCAGCTGTCACTGCTTGTCAATCAATCAATCCCGTATTATTTATACCCCGTTTCCCCACTCAAGTTTTGTTGGATCGTTTTGATATTTTCTGTTTGCATTCGCCATTCCTGCTGCTGCTGTTGTTCCCTGTGCTTTACCTCCAGGATATCCAAGAAGCCTTCCTCTTGGACACCTTTTTCCCGTGGCGACGCGCTCGCTCCGCTGCTGTTCCAGCGCTCTTTACGCACAACGCCTGGGTGAGTTTTTAATGACTGTCTTTGATCAAATTCCGTTTTCGTGTGTTTTTATAACACTGAAGATTACCACCTTTTTATCAGACAGTCACTCACCCAGCGGTTGCCTTTTTGATTGTTTCACTGGGATAATATTTTGACCTAACATCTCCCACTGTGTGTTTATCACACCGAAGATATTATCACTTTGGATTGTATTTTGGACTTCGCTCTCAGTGTCTATTTTTGCACCGAAGATATTTTTCACTTGGGATTGTGTTTTGGAACATTGCTCACTGTGTGTGTTTACACGAAGATTAGTTCACTTGGATAACTTTTGTTTTTGGGTACAAGTCACCTCTCCTGTTCTCCTGCTCGTTCTACCTGCACCCTGTGTTGACTCGCTCCCTCTCTCTCTCTCTCGGTCCCGCATCACCTCGGAGATTCTGCCGAGAGAAGTCTGCAGAGCGGCTCTGACGTCAGCATCTGCTACCCCCTACTACCACCTCGGGAGAAGCTGCAGAGCAGCAGAACAGTTTCATCCTTGCTTGAATTCCTGTCTTGTTTAGACTCTTCCTATTCTATGCTGTTTAATTAGTCTCAATAAACAAGCCCCTGTTTTTGGCAACTCTGAATCCTACTCTCTTGTGTCGTTGCGTTTGGGGTCGGTGTCAAACCATAACACAAACCATGGTTTCGGACACAGTGCCTGAGCGGAACTGGCTCTTGTAGAACAGCCGGTCAGGCTGTTGCCTTTTTGTCCTGAGAAGCACAGAGACAGCCTCACTAGGGTGGAGCAGTGTCACCTCCACCTGTGCACTACCCTCCCAGAGTAATGGGAAAACACAAGAGTAGGACCCATTCAGGTGGTCCACCACCTGCGCCATCATGCCCGCGACAAGCTCCCGGTTGTGCAGCCGAGCAAATAAGACGTCTCCCCCGTACCGCTTGGGCCGATCCTGGAAGTCATTCATTTGGATCCGAACATCGAGCTGATCTCCTACATGCCGCTCTCCGCCGCCCACCACCGGAAGGATTGTGAACCAGCTGTGGGCGGGGTCACTTGTCTCCTTCAGTGTGGAGAAGAGTGGAGGCTCAGGCCACTTAATGGAATCGAGTAGGGAGCGATGCTCCACGGCCTCCTCAGATGACAACTCTCGGCCCCAGTAGCTACAGTTGTGGTTGTGGTGTGAAAGACGGGCCAGGTACTGAGGGGTGGAGTGGATTTCTGGGCAAAGCTGGTAGAGAGGGTTGAAAGAGAAGAGAGGTTACTGTACCTATTCATAGTATTCTCATGAAGTATGATGCATTTAATACCAGAATTGACCATGTTCACACAGCGGCCATTTTGCTCTTATTTTCTTTTAAACATTTATTTATTAGTCATCAAAGGTACAGTTGGATACATTACACATTGAATGGCATATTTTGTATTTTCGCCCTTCCCCCCTCCCTCCTGGGTTCCCAAATACATTGCAAAATTAGATTCAAGGACTTTCTCAAAAAAGAGAATTAAAAAATTAAAGTGATACAGTTCACTTTTAAGTGCTGTTTTATATAGCAAAAATTTATAATAATAATTAATAAACAGTAAAGAATACACCTTTAGTCGGATCCAATATTTCATGGCTCAAAGCCAATCTCCGACAGTTAGCGCTACCTTGTGTCAAAATACAAGTATTTAGCATTTCAAGGACCTTGTACGAACCCTCCCCCCTCCCTCCCATTTTCCCTCCCCTATCTTGTCCAATCCTACAAATACACAACAGGAAACATAGAACATACTAACACATATCTCTCTCACTCATCCTTCCTTCTCATTATCCTAATGTCTTTAGCTTGGCTATGTAACCAATAAAAGGGCCCCATACTATTTCAAACTTTTCACTAGACCCCTTAGGTTGTGTTTGATTTTCTCCAGATTTAGAAAGAACATGAGATCTTTAAGCCATAGGGATGCTTTGGGGGATGCTGGTGATTTCCACTCTAGCAAGATCCTTCTGCGTGCTAGTAGGGATGCAAAGGCAATTCTATCTATTGTTCTTCTCCTAACCCCTTGGTGATCCGGTCTTGGTAAGACTCCAAAGATGGCTATTTCTGCACTGGGAGTTAGCTCCATGTCGAAAGCCTCGGCGAGGTGTTTGAAAATAGCTGTCCAGAAGCTGTGTAGGCGGGGACAAGACCAAAACATGTGCGTCATATTTGCTGGGGACATGTGGCATCTATTACAAGAGTCTGTAATATTGGGATATATTTTGGCGAGTTTAGAGTTTGTGAAGTAGATGCGATGGACCACCTTAAATTGCATCAGATTGAGCCTGGAGCAGGATGTGCTGTCATTTACTCTGGCCAATACTCCATTCCAAATATTCTCATCTATAGCCTCACCCCATTCCTTTTCCCAGTCCTCTTTGATTTTATCAAGACATGTTTCTGTGTTACAGGAGATCAGGGTGTAAATCCTTGATATAAGACCTTTTTGATTTGTGGGGATGTCCAGAATTGTATCAATTACTGAGTTGGAGATAGTAGGGAAGGAGGTATTGTGTTGTTTAACCCAGTTTCGAACTTGAAAGTATCGAAATAAATGAGATCTCGGGAGGCCAAATTTTCACACAGATCGCTAAAACTGCAGAAAACCTTATTGGTGTATAGGTCCCTCACTCTAACTAGGCCTGACCTTTGCCAGGTCAAAAAGGCTGCATCAGTGTGGGGAGGGATAAAGAGGTGGTTGTTGCAAATGGGGCTGTGGCTGGAGAACCCAAGGAGTCCAGAGGCGCGCCTGAATTGAAGCCATATTTTTAAAGTCGATACAACAATTGGGTTTCTTGAAAATTTGGTCGGCCGGATTGGCAATTCAGATGAGAGCAGGGCCAATAGTGAGGTAGACTGGCAGGATCCTGCTTCAGATTCACACCAGCTCAGTGCCGGTTCTTGGGTCCATAAAATCATCTTGTGGATGTTGGCTGCCCAATAATAGTTTCTTATATCAGGGAGTGCCAATCCCCCACCCTCTCTAGGCCTCTGTAAGAACTCTCTTTTGATTCTGGGGGGCTTGCCTCCCCATATAAAATGGGAAATCAGTGCATTTACTTTAGTAAAGAAGGATTTGGGTAAGAAGACTGGAAGGGATTGAAAAAGGTATAGAAAACGTGGAAGCACATTCATTTTTATACAGTTTACCCTCCCCGCAATAGTTATATGTATGCTATTCCATCTCTCCAGGTATAATTTAAGCTTGGCTATTAGGGGTGAGAAATTATTCTCGATAAGGTCTGAAAATGTACGACATATGTTCACTCCCAAATACTTAAAACTGTCTTTAGATATCTTAAAGGGGAATTGCTTTTCAGGGATCTGTAAGGCTAGATTATTCACTGGGAAGCATTCACTTTTTGAAAAGTTAAGTTTGTAACCTGAAAAGGTTCCGAATCTATTCAGCAGTCCGATAGTCTGAGGGATGGTAGACAGTGGATCAGAAATGAATAATAATAAGTCGTCTGCATACAAGGAGAGTATGTGTTCCGAACCATATCTAAAGATTCCTTGATTGGAGTTGGCGGATTTGAGCGCAATAGATAAAGGTTCGATTGCTACGGCAAATAGCAAAGGACTCAGAGAACATCCCTGTCGGGTACCTCTACCAAGAGTGAAGTACTGGGATATCATCCCATTAGTACTCACAGATGCTTTAGGTGCTGAGTATAAAAGTGTTATCCAAGAAATAAATGTTGGGCCCATACGAAACCTATTAAGGACCTCTAGCAGATACCCCCACTCCACCCTATCAAATGCTTTCTCCGCATCCAAGGAGATCACCACCTCTGGTGTCTCACCGGATGCAGGAGAATGAAGAATATTTAAAAGGCGCCGGATATTAGAGAAGGAGTTGCGGTTTTTCATAAACCCTGTTTGGTCTAATGATATGATACCTGGCATAACCTAATCTAGCCGCATGGCTAGTGTTTTTGCTAGGATTTTATAGTCTGCATTTAAAAGGGAGATAGGGTGGTAGGAGCTGCAGTCAGATTGTTCTTTACCCGGTTTTAATAGCAAGGTTATTGAGGCCTCAGTGAGAGTTGGAGGCAGAGCCCCTTGGTCCAGAGAGTGATTGAACATTTTTAACAGGAGGGGGGTTCATTTATCTATGAATTTTTTATAGAACTCTATTGGATAGCCATCTGGGCCAGGGGCCTTGCCACTTTGTATCAGTCCAATCGAGTCTGCTATATGACCAAGTTCTAGAGGTTGGTCTATTTCGCTCACTTGCGTGTGGGTTATGGATGGGAATTCCAGGTTGTCAAGAAACCTTGTCATGTCTGTATCATCCGCAGGGGTTTGTGAGGTATAAAGCTCGGAGTAGAATGTTTTAAAAGTCTCATTAATAAGAGATGGGATGACTGTGAGTTCTCCGGAGGGAGTCCTTATTTGTTCAATTTGTTGGGATGTCAATCTACTCTTAATTTGGTGTGCCAAAAGGCGTCCTGCCTTTTCCCCATGTTCGTAGAAAGACCCACGTAATCTTAAAAGTTGTTTTTCAGTCTCACGGGTTGAAAGTAAGTTATATTCCATTTGGAGATTTTGTCTTTCCTTGTCTAATTCAGGGGTTGGGGATACTGATAATTTTCTGTCTAGTTTTGCAATACTTTCCATGAGCTGTTCCTGTTTTTGTTTTCTCAGTTTGTTTTGTCTTGCAGAGTAGGATATAATCTCTCCTCTAACTACCGCCTTTAAGGTAGTAGGGATGGGGATATGCTGTCATGGTTATTGGTTATAAGGAATTCGTCAATCACCTTGGATATTGTTTGGCAGAATCCATCATCACTTAACAATGTGCAGTCCAACCTGATTTTTGTAGGAGTGAGAATGCGATGTCAAGTAGTAATGGGGCGTGATCCGATATCACTATAGTTGAGTATTCTGTATTATTGACAGCCGGAATGAAATATTTATCAATATAGAAGTAATCAATTCTAGAGAATGTTTTATGGACCTGAGAGTAGAAAGAGAAGTGTTTTTTACTCGGATAAAAAAAACGCCATGGGTCACAAATGATGTAATTGATTTTGCCATTTTAGAGGGAGAGATATTCTTTGGATTAGATTTGTCTAGCCGTGGGTCTATTGCACAGTTGATCAAAATCAAATGGTGAGAGTTCAAATCAGGTAAACATGCTATTACTTTTCCCATGAATGCTGCATCATCCCAATTGGGTGCATATAGATTAACTAGCACTACCATGACATTATTAAGGGATCCTGAAACTATAATAAACCTGCCCTGGGGGTCTGCTGTAACCTTAGTTGGTCTGAACTGTACTGTTTTATGTATTAAAATAGCTGTACCCCTTGCTTTACTACTGAAATTGGAATGGAAGGTTTGTCCAACCCAAGAGGCTTTCAACCTATGATGATCCTTTGTGGTCAGATGGGATTCTTGCAGGAAAGCTTGAAGTCACAAAGGTCTATGTTCTGGTTCTGATAAGATCAGAACCGGCTGGATCATACTCTGCGTTGTGAATTGTGTCTCCTAAAAACCCTTGTACTTTCAAAAGACCAACTGGTCTTGTTCGACAGCAGCTAAGCAGCAGGAGAAATGAAGGAGAGGTTTGTAACAGCATCTGTTTTAATTCAAAGTTTAGAGTGTAATTACAAAAGTTCTGGTTCAATTACAATAAAGAACACTATAATATTCAAGGTACCGGAGCACTATGCCGCTCGTCCTTCTAAGAAAGCAGATTTAAAGAATGATAGTTGTTCCGTTGTTGATGTTCTTTGTTGTCTTTGTTGTTCTCCTCTGCCCGCGCCGTCCGCTGTGTGAAGGTGGGTGTCGTCCTGTGTTGTTTCCGTTTCAGAGTCTCTCCACCTTCCCATTTTATCCATGAGCCAGAGACCCTGGGCGAGACGTCACCAAGTGAACTCACGCCCAGGATTTCCACCCAATCGCGAGCCTTGACAGAGTATTTGAAAAAGAGGGGCCGTCCCCTGGGGCCCACCAGCTATTTCCTGTGTTTTCCAACCAAAGAATAAATACCGTCTAACTAACATAATACTTTGGTTGTTGAGAGATATATATTCAAATTGAGATTGATTTCATAAACACAGAGATATCATTTTTGAACAGTTTCTTGTGATGCTAAATGAGAATCACAGTAGTTTTATCATTTAAGCCCCCGTCCAGTGTCCTAATCATATTCTGCTAACTTAAATCAATATCTATTTTATACAGTTATTATTCAACACATTTAAGTATTTTCCAATGTAGATTCAGACGTGGCCTAATTTCAAACTCTGTGATTCCCAGTCATAAACATGGCATATTTTATATAATTAGATTCAAGATTATTTCCACAATATAACAGGACCATTTGTAGTTCATATTAAACTAATCTAAGTATAGAAACAGACATTTGAAAGTGTACTTTATGTTACTGAGAATGGTGACGCTTTGCTCCTCCCCTACATCTGTCTCAACATGTAATAATCAGACCAGATGGCCTGGCCTCGGGGTCATGAGATAACGACTTCCTGTGATGTAGTAAGGCCATAGGACCAGTTTAACCGCTAACACAGGATATCTGACTCCTGATCTTTTGTCTGCAGCTGCCAACAGTTGTATGCAAATCACCTCCTGTGGTGAGCCCCCGGTCTCTGTAAACACACACACTCTCTAAGCTTGTCACCCTCGTAAAATCAGGTTTAATGATAAACTATTTTTGATTGGCAATCTTTCCACTTTGACTGTTTCTACAAGACTAGAACACATTAGTTTGATTTGAACACCAGTTTCAGGCAACATATGTCTATCTATGGTTACCAAATACTACTGCAGTCCACACTTGGATAGAGATTAACTATCCTTAATTAGCTAGTATTATATGTTAACCATAGATCCCAACTTCTACGTATTGATTTCCACTACCTGGATATAAATAAACCATTTTAAATCATATTACATACGGCATCCCACACTTGGATCCTAAAAAATCAAAACAACATTCTTTTTCTACATCTCTTTCCTAGGTATCCTTATCGTCACCCAAACATCTTTATTTTCAGTCCATTTTCATTATGGTGTGCAGTCTTTGACACTCTTTTTCGTACCAGGATCAATTTCCACTGGTTTCCATTGGGGTTTGTCAAATTCTGACTTGGAGCAGGGAGAAGGGGGGTCAATGTTTTCTGGATTGACCTGTCCACTCCCTCCTCATTTCTCAGAGCTCGTGCAGTTCAAGACTGCTGATCTCCCTCTTAATGCTACCACCAACTCTGGGAGGTAGAATCAGAAAGCCAGTTGACTTCCGATCCCACCCCGTCTTCTGTCGAGGCCTCGTGCCTCGTGCTGTCACTCGAATAGGGGCATGACCCCCTGCTGTATTGGCCTGTTCAGTTGAACCAGGAACTCTTCTCTCGGATGTCAGTTGCGTCGATCTCAGGTGGGGTGATTAGATCTCCCCTCTGGCGCTGTCACGGCTGTTGAGGAGGTTGTTGTTGTCTCCCGCAGTCGTCGCTGGCTCAACCCCCGTTGACCTGGTCGTTGATAGGGGCGATAGAGGCTCCACCCCCTCGCTCGATGACACCCGGTCAGTTGCTCAGGCCTTGCAGCCTGTCTGTTGACAGCCCGAGCAGTTGATGAGGCCTAGCAGCCTGTCTCCTCGTAGCTTGCCTGTCGTTTGGCCTCTCTTGTTCCCCTCCGAAGCCTCAAGACTCGGTCACTGCGTTGGCCGGAACTCTCAACGCTTGAGAGTTAGGCTTCTCCTGGATCTCTTGGTACTCGCAGTGTTGTGGTTCCCCATGGAACCGCTGGGTAGACACTAGCCAGTGTCCTGGATCAACAGTACCGATGGAGTCCTGGGTCTTCCTCGTACCACGCTCTGCTGACTGCTGACTCCCCAATCTCCCATTCGTATCCTGCAGTGAGTATATATCGCTTCGGTGGACAGTGCAGGTTACTTCGATCACAACAATTGATTGAGAATCCATATTTTCCTCCCTCAGACACTCTTTACTGGTCTGAGTTTGACAACTTTCTTTTCCAAATCATTTATCTATATATTTCATGGCTTCTAGATCGTTAATATTCAAAATTCAGAAAAAATTACATGGCTCTCATTATATTATGCTGTCAAAACAGTATAACCCACCACCCTTTGATGTGGAATAAAATTCTAAACATCATACCTTCATTTCTGGACAGCTGCCTCGGGGCCCGGACAGCCAGTACTGACGAGACCACCCCCCCAGCAGTCCTACACACACAGCAACAAATCACAGTCCGCCTTAAACACACATCTTTCACACGCTCTGCCAGCCTCTACTAAGCCATCAGAGACCCCCACAAGCCAATTATCAATTGCACATGTCCACACCCTACACAAAGGCTATTTGGCCAATGGCGACCAAAACCTACTGAGCTTATCAACGTACAGAGAATCATGTTTCCCAACACTTTAACCAATCGCGACACAACCCCCAGATCCTAGATCTGGATTTTTAATGAGCGGAGAACAAAAACCATGAACCAGCTCTAGTCCATCCACATCGTTCTCAGTCCACTATATAGACATATACTACCCAGTCCTGCTGTGTTGAGATCACTCCCAGCCTGTCAGGTTTCCTAAGAAAAAATATAGAAAAGAAACAAAACAAAGAAAAACATGCCCAAAACAATAATTGAAAACAATAAACAAAACTTGTGAGCATTTCTTTTTCAACTCACTCTTAGAAACCAAATTAAATCATCTAGGGGCGTAACCACCCCCGTATATACTAAGAAACAAAATGAAAAAATCTAAAGAATAAACAAAATGAAAACTTCCGGCCTAAGGCAGGAATTGCTTGTAACACACTAGGAAAGAAAAAATATGTAGAAATAAAAATAAACGCCTATATCTATTACTCATGATCTATCAATATCATAAAAACCTAGGAAAGACTATGGGTCTTCCTAATTTCTTAATCATGCAGTCCACCCTTTGACCAATCTGATTGTTGATCAAGCATGGATAATCTACTGACCACTAGCTGCCGCAGTGTCACATAATTTCACTGTCTAATATTGAATACCTACTATTAACTGTTTAACATTTGATTTGATGTTCTTGTTAGTCCGATTAGTTCATGCATCCGTCAGTTACTTCATCACGCCACGTTAATCACACATCCATTTTAGTAACTTCCACTCATAACCTAATCACCTAACGCTTCTATATATTTTTTATTCTATTTTTATTCTAATCAGTTGTACATATTTTTTATTCAATTCATTCTATTTTTAATATCCATCTATATTCTTTATTCTGCCGGCGGCCTCTGCAGACATGACCTTTGAAAATGACCTATCATTCCACAGATCCAGCAAACCTGTCCTTGTTCCCTCGGTTGTGGGACCCTGTGGGCCCCCCGCCTGTAATCGAATGGCCCTGGGTTCATCGGGCCCAGAGTCGGTCCTTGCTCTCTGCCATTACCGCCATGGCTCTCACCTCTGACAGTCCCTTCCTGGTCTCGCCCCCCTTGAGCCTGTTCTGGGGAGAAAACCACGTACCTATTTTGTTCAGTCACCGTTCTTTGAGCCTGCTGTTGGGAGGGGTCTGGAAACCTACCCCGCCCGAGGCTCTGCGCACCCTGTCGAGGCCCCGCTCCCTGTCTGGGCAACAGGGCACATGACATTGCTTGATCATGGCGGCCTAACTCCGACGCCCCCGAAGCAGGACCTCAATCGCTGTACCATCTAGCAGTACATTCTTTCTCGCCAGTTCTTGTTCCAGTCTCTGCGTCTCGTGTGCGGCTTGACCAATCTCCCGCTGTATCTTCATCAAGTCTCGATGAACTGCCTCGTGTCGTTCGAACGCTTCTATAAACGCTCTCGTTTGTCATCTGTAGGTCGGCGCCGCTTCCCCCATCTCAGCGCTGGCGGTCTGACTTCCCATCGCTGGGCCCCGCCTCTCATCTTGGCTCTGGTGCTGAGGGGGTTCTGGACCGGTGGGACTTGCGGGCTGTGGACACTGTTCTTGATACTGACCCTGGTTTTGCCCGTGTCCGCCTGTAACTGAGGGGTACAATTCCCTGACTGTATTGAGAGTATGATATATTAAACCACTACTTAGTTATGTACTTTAATTACTGGCCATACAGTACATGAATATATATGGTGAACACCCACACAAGAATACGGCAATGACACATAAAGTTCTATTTGGAGGGTATTTATTATTATCAGAGCAAGCAACGTTAGGTTACAGATTGAGAATTATACTCGCGCTTGTAAGGCGAAGAACACACGTAAAGTAGGTCAAGAGCGTAAGTCAATGAGAATAGTAAGATGGGTCTAAACTGACGCCACCTGTAGCATAGCAATTACATAAGGCACACTAGTACCAGCTGGAGACACTGGGGGGTTCCCTCCGGGTGTAAGGCCGGCAGGGTAGAGGAATGTTCGGGTGCAAAGTCTGGGTCAACGAGGAATAACGAGGTTCCAGATACAGGAACCAGTGCAGTACTCCCTTGATCGATAGACAAAGCAACAGCTATAATCCAGTATGCTCGACAGCATGGATGAAAGCTAGCCAGCCTCTTCCTAGAGGCGGGCTCGAGTGATGCTCCTCACGGGGGGTAGATCCCACACGATAGTGGGGTAGACGGTTCTCTCCTCCAGCAGTCACGGTACCAAAGCAATATAATCCAACCAGAAAAGGTTCTGCAGTCGCCGGTGTAGGCCCTCCGGTGTACATATCCAACGGCTCTCGCCTAGGACTCCTCGGGTGGGGGCACGAGTCTAGGCCGCCCAGCCTGGACAAGTGCACCAGCTATATACACGACGAACCGGTGGCAATGCTGGTCACTGAAGAACGGTAGCCGCACGATACACTATAAATGATAGACTATTACTTCACATTAGAATAAGTCGAACTCAACGGTACTGCGTTAAACTCTGACACTTTAGCAATCTATTCGCACGCGGTTCTCAAGGCTCTATTCAGAGGCAAAGTTGCCCACTTCACTACACGTTGTCTCGTGGTGAAGGCATCAACGTTTTAGTGCTGTATCCACCTGCGCCGTATTTATACGTAAGGTGAATTATCTAGTGCCAACCTCAGTTCTGTCTCGTATTACTGCGCAAACCTGGACATGTGGAGACATGCCTTGGCGTTGCCTTTGAACTTGCCATTGGGGGTATGGTCGTTGGCACCTAGGGGTCGCTGTCCAATAGGAGAGCGAATATTATGGTCTGGTTTGTACCCAGGTAAAGGGATATTCCGTGTATATATACAAAGAATATACAAGGGATATCAAACGATATACAAATATTATACAAGGGATCTCAAGCAATAAATATATATATATAGGTTTAATCTGACCCTTTGTAACAGCCGCCTCCTAATTAGTCCGCACCTAATTAGATAAAGCAAAGACAGATTAATTGTCTTGTCAACTACTCAATGTCTGTTGTGGGGAGCAGTGATGCCACAGATTACTTGTAAAAGTAATCCGATTACTGATTACTGATTACTCCTTTAAAAAGTAATCCAAGTTACTTTACTGATTACTTGATTATCAGAGTAACTTAGTTACTTTGAAAGTAACTAGGTTACGAAGTCGTCGTCGTTCCCCCAACAGTTTTTTTTAAACGCTTTATTGAAAGTGCATAAATTGTTTTTAACTTGTTTCTCTGCACATAACGTAAATTGTTAAACTAGTGCTTCAGCTTCTGTACCATCAAGTATGGTAAAGCAACAGTCTATGATGCTCACAGCATTAGAGCAGCCAGCCAGTGGTTTTACAAAACCAGTGTATCCATTCACATCTAACAAATGCAGGCTGAACTATTCAATTATATCAACTGTAACTATTAAATTGTTTTTATAAATGTCTCTCTATAAACATACAATCAGTCTCTCTTTAACATGTAAATTAACTGTAAATCTGGCAAATAAGAGCTTTTGCTCTGCCACCATCAAATATACATTAATCAATAGGGAAAGAAACAATCTCTCTCTTTTGCTGTTTGGCTGGCCTCCGAGTCCTCCTGTACCTAGTCGAAGCGTCGGCTAGTGTTGTGATTCCAGATGCTTTCAATGCAATTGGATGTGCTGTTTTTAGCGGTAGACAGTATTTTGACTGAGGCTACGTTTAGACGAGCGTTTTGGGGTGGAAGTCTGAACAGAAACCACAAAAGTCTTCTTGCGGTTTCACTTCGTTTAGACAAGCGTTTTGGGGTGGAATTCTCAGACGAATGCAGACGAGCCCTGCTGTCACACGATTGGCGCATATGTCACATGACGTGCTGTGAAGACCCGCCCTACTCTGCCTCTGATTCGCAGACTGTGGATGGGGAATGTGATTGGGCCAAAGCAGAGTCACTCACAGACAGAGAGTCCAGTCACGCCGCGGGACACATTCTTGTGTAACCCTTTCACTGCCACACCACGTCACTCCCAAATAAGAAAAACAGCTCAAAAATGTATTTTTGACTGTCGAAAACTAAATAAAATACTGCATTCCACCTGCATTATGAATTTATGATGAGATAGTAACGAAATAGTAACGCACAGCCACTTGGACAAGTAACTGCAATCAGATTACTGGCTTTTAAAGATTAACGCGTTAGATTACTATTTTCGGGGAAAAGTAATCAGATTACAATAACGCGTTACTTAGTAACGCGTTACCGGCATCACTGGTGGGGAGTAGGGCAATTCACAAAGTCAGTGGGTCATGATCGTCATCAAGGGAGTCAGGGAGCCTTGGCAACTCTATCAGCCTCGCCACGGGTCGGGTGTATGTCCGTCCCTGGACAAGAACTTCTGCCGCTCTGACCTTTCCGTCGGCACCAGTGATCACTTTGCTTACGCGGCCGGCCGGCCACATAGCTCAGGGTAGTGACTGGTCCACGATCATGACGACTGTGTTCTCCGTCAAGTTGTCTCTATCTTTTACCCATTTCTGGCGGGTTTGTAGAGACGGTAGGTAGTGGAGGAGGAAACTGTTCCAAAACTTGTCAGCCAATACTTGACTGTACCTCCACATTCTTCGGCCGTTCGCTTCTTCGGGTCTGTACACCGTCTGTGGGAGCGCGGGGTCCAGCCGCCCCATCAAGAGAGTGTTGGGGGTGACTGGGTCGACATCAGCTACATCACTTGAGACGTAACCGAGGGGCTTTGAGTTCAATACTCCCTCGATCTCTGTGAGGACTGTCGTGAGGACTTCTTCAGCCACGGTCTGGGCCCCAAGCACGGCGTACAGGGCTGTCTTTATTGAATGTACTTCTCGTTCCCAGGTTCCCCCGAAGTGAGGGGTGTTCGGGGGGTTAAACTGGAAGTCAATCTGAGAGGGAGCGAGGTGGGTCTTAAGTTCTGGGCCCATGGCTTGGAAGCTCTCTCTCAGCTCTCTTTCTCCGCCTTTGAAGTTTGTCCCGTGATCAGACAATAATATAGACGGTTTTCCTTTTCGCGCTGTGAATCTCCGGAAGGCCATGAGGAATGAGTCCGTACTCATGGTCGGAAGGAGTTCTATGTGTATTGCTCGGGTGGTCATGCATTTGAATACAATGCCCCACCTCTTCTCCGTCCCTCTTCCTTTCTTCACGTACAGCGGGCCGAAGCAGTCCATGCCGGTGGAGTGAAAGGGCTTGTCGCCAAGTCGGAGGCGACAGGGAGGCAGGTCAGCCATCCTGGGTATACTGGGCTGTGCTCGCCACTTGCGACAGTCTAGACAGGTCCGCTGGAAGCGTCGTACTGCTTCTCTTCCATTCAGTATCCAATAGCGACGTCGGATCTCAGCGAAGACTCTCTCTGCCCCAGCGTGGTGCACATCCTCGTCGTATTTCTTTATGATGAGCTCGGTGACCTTGTGTCGGCTGTTGAGGACTATAGGGAACTTGACGTCATCCGTTAAGTCCGGGGCTCGACTCAGACGACCACCCACTCTGATGAGGTCATGGGCGTCGCGCTCAGGAGCCAGGTGGAGCAGTCTGCTGTCTGACGGGACTGGCTTTGATCCCTGCAGACAGTCTACAGTAACAAGCTACAGTCAGCATCCAGTTAGACTGGACAGGAAAGAGAAGCAATCGCCTAGCCTGACACCAGACCTAGAGAGTGAGTGATTGAGTGATTACAAAAAATCACACTCGTGTAAAGGGGGGGTTGCTCTTATCATCGTACATCATCTCACCTCTCTTCCTCACTTTTTTATGTTTGTGTCTATCAGCTGCTGCTCGACAGTTTGACCCCAAGCTGACCGACCAGGACTACAGCGAAACTGTCAAGAAGTGGCTTCGTTATGCGCCAGACCGGGAGGGAGGCATCTCAAGGAACCGAAGTGACCAAACTTAAAGGGGAACTATTTTACTATTTCTTTCACTATTTGGGCACTTTTACACAATTCCTGTGAGTTTATGGAACACATATGTAAGGTTTATTTAAAAAAAAAAACAAAAAAAAAATCTTTCTAATCAAGTACTCAAAAACAGCATTTGTCTACCTCAACATTTTAAGCCGTTTTGAGGCTTGGCCACGCCCATACTCTGAATGCGATTTGAGTGACAGGGAGAGAGAGAGAGACCCCCACCTGTAGCTCCGCCCATACGCGTGCGAAAGTGAACTCGTAAACAAACATGGCGCAAGCATATGTTTTTGATCCGGAGAGTGACCCCGACTGCGACTACGAGGAGGAGGACAAGATTGAGCGAGGGCTTCAAGTTGTTTCTGAGTGGTGGGTAATGTATACTGTCTAACAACAGTCAGTAACAGTAACGTTAGTTAGTAGTCATTTATGACGTTATAGCGAGGTATAACGTTAGTTTTCTTTGGGTAAATTAGGTAGCATGCCCAACGAAAAGAGAAGCGTAATGTTATATATTGCATCCACGTCTTACAAGTACAGTAGGAATTGTGTTGAATCTGTTCACTTTACAGTATATGCACTTTCGTTTATGCACTGCAGGTGTGTCTGTGGCAACTGTGCTCTAATGCCTACCGCGGTGGAGAATCTTTGTTGCCTGGAAATACCTCAGGTATTGATTGATTGATTGAAACTTTAGATTGCAGAATGGGTACAGTACAGTACAGCTCAATTACATAAGGGGATGCAGACCAGAGAAAGACTTTCGTCTTGTTTACATCAGGGTCCCCCATTTTCAATTCATCATAACATAAATTACATACAGGTAGACAGTACTGTTGCATCTAGACATTTATGACATACCAGATCTACAAATATACAGTACTGTTTATGAGTAACATAAACTGGCTAACAGTTACAGAAAACATGCATCTGGCTAATGTCACATTCTTTAGATTGACCTTGAAGGATGAGGACAGGGTTTAGGGTGAATAAATGGACTAACTGTGTTGTTTTATATAGGTCAGGAGAAGATGTGACCAAGCACCGGAACCCCCTTTGTGCATGGTAGACCACCCAGGTTTGGAACCAGTCTGCCTAAACCCATATTCGCTGCAAATGGCAAACAACATCTACAGGGCAGATTATGGGCGTCTGCCAATCTGGGGTGTAAACAAGTATGTATAATGTAATAACAGTACAGCTGTATAATGTATTTGAATACTGTGTTGTGCATGAAGGAATGTCACTGTGTTGTACAGCACAAAACACAATTTATTTTACATTATAATACCAGCGAATATTACTTGTACATCATACAATTGTGTAATTGTAAATGAACAAAGGCAGTTGTGCAAAAGTGACAATTCAAGTATATACGATTAACTGAACTTGTTATTTATCCAAATAATAAACATTGGATAACCAAGGAGCAGTTATCAATAAAAAGAACATGGCTTCCATAAACACATACTAATACTGGGAGGAATAAATCCACTACTATAAGAGGAGTAAATAGCACTGACTTGCCAAACACTTTTAATTATTAAATGGGGTAGTGTTTACAGTGTTCACGAGAATAGTCCACATGAAGGACCCAGTGTTGTGGCTTCAAGACGCATTGCCCAGTTGCCTAGCAATGGTGTCTTCACCACTTCAATCACTATGGCAAGCATAATCACTCACACACACACAACCGTATAAACTCTGAACTCTGAGACAAGCTCACAAATTCCAACAGCATCTTCCATACACCACTAGCTAGCTATATACATTACTCTACATGCTAATGTTACAACAAGTAAAAATATCTAGTTAGCAAAATATTTACCACAAAATAGTACAAATGCTATTTACTAAGGTTAGGTCATTGAAAATCAGCCTATGACTATTTAGAAAGCTTTACATCGGTTAACTGAGAGCTTATGATAAGGTGATGGAGGTAGCCGTTGTGTAATGCACATAGGATGTACAGTTTACAGGACAGGGTGAATTGAAGTCCACATCATTTGCTTGTATAACAAAATGCAGAGCAATGTCCGCCACAGCGGCCTCATCATTGTGCTTCGAAGCTTCATTTGTTATGGTCAGCAAATAGTTGAGTTTCAATGTAGGGAGTAAATTAGCTGGGGCTTTCCCTAAACAATGATGTGGGGTGCAGCGCCACTGTAACTGAGGGGTACAATTCCCTGACTGTATTGAGAGTATGGTATTATTAAACCACTGCTTAGTTATGTACTTTAATAACTGGCCATACAGTACATGATATATCTGGTGAACACCCACACAAGAATACGTCAATGACACATAAAGTTCTATTTGGAGGGATTTATTATTATTAAGCAAGCAACGGTAGGTTACAGAGTGAGAATTATGATTGCGCTTGTAAGGCGAATAACACTTAAAGTAGGTCAAGAGCGTAAGTCCATGAGAATAGTAAGATGGGTATAACTGACGCCACCTGTAGCATAATAATTACATAAGGCACACTCGTAGTCAGCTGGAGACACTAGGGGGTTCCCTCCGGTTGTAAGCCAGCAAGGGTAGAGGAATGTTCGGGAGCAAAGTCTGGGTCAACGCGGAATAACGAGGCTCCAGGTACAGGAGCCAGTGCAATACTCCCTTGGTCCGTAGACAAAGCAACAGCTATACTCCAGTATGCACGACAGCATGGATGAAAGCTAGCCAGCCTCTGTGGTCCTAGAGGCGGGCTCGATGGTGCTCCTCACAGGGTAGATCCCACACGAATAGTGGGGTAGACGGTTCTCTGCTCCAGCAGCCACGGTACCAAAGCAATATAATCCAGCCGGAAAAGGCTCTGCATTCGCCGGTGTAGATTCTCCTGTGCACTATACTTCACATTAAACTATATTGAACTTGACGTTATTTTACTAAACTCTGACACTTTTACTATCCTATTCGCACATGTTATAAGTGCTCTATTTAGACGCAAAGTTGCTCACTTCACTTGGTCGTTGACTCGTGGTGAAGGCTTCAACTTTGGGATAAGACGATGAACTGAATGAACTGCTGCTGTTTCCACCTGCGACGTATTTATGCGTAAGGTGAATAATCTAGTGCCAACCTCAGTTCTGTCTCGTATTACTGCGCAAACCTGGACATGTTGAGACATGCCTTGGCGTTGGCTTTGAACTTGCCATTGGGGGTATGGCCGTTGGCGCCTAGGGGTCGCTGTCCAATAGGAGAACGAATATTATGGTCTGGTTTGTACCTAGGTAAAGGGATATTCCGTGTATATATACAAAGAATATACAAGGGATATCAAACGATATACAAATATTATACAAGGGATCTCAAGTAGTAAATATATATATTCGGTTTAATCTGACCCTTTGTAACAGCAGCCATGTGTTTATATACACACACAGCTCAATAAATTAGAACAGTGTAAAAGTCTATATATTTTGCAGTAATTTGTGCAAAAGGAGCCCCAACCAAGTAGCCTACTGAGTGAACAAACTTTTCAGAAGACATTTCTATATTACATTTTTCTCTTCAAACTATCAAGATACTGAATTTTGGGCTTTAAGCCATAATCATCCAAATTAAAACAAATAAAGGCTTGAAATATTTCACTTTGTATGTAATGAATCTATAATCGAGTTTTGCTCGAATGACTGAAATAAAATAACTTTTCCACGATATTCAAATTTATTGAGCGGCACCTGTGTATATATACCGTATATATAAAAATATTGGGGTTAGACAGACACATCATTGGGCAATACATGATTGCTCAGTCCTCTGTTCCACTGCGTGCAGAGAATATACATTTTTTCCCTTTGACGGTGAATAACAGTACACCATGCTAAAATTGACCAGACGTGGAAAATTGCCACGGAGTTCATTCAGCACTTGGGTCTTCCAGTTTCAAACCACCACCCACTACTGCGGTGCACTTGCCACCTGCTCCCCCTAGCATGCCACCTGCTCAGCTTACTCCTGCTGTAGCCCCCACCACCCCCCCAGACCTTCAGGCTCTTGTGGAGCACTGACAGATGTGAATGAATGGGAAGGATACGAAACTTGGTTCCTTGAAATGGCCAGCAGACCTCTTGGTTTTATTTTCTTTATGTATGAGTAGTAGTCATAGACGCCTGCGCAATAGAGCAGACGATGCACGTGCTCTCCCACTATTGAACTTGGGGGAGCAAGGATATGATCTTGCTCCACCACTTTTTGATCATATGAAAAATATGATATACCCCCCCCCCAATATATAAATCTAAGCATAACTACGTAATTTCAATCAAATTAATAATACGCAATGACACTTAATAACACGTTTTTAAGTTTCCAAAGATTGCGAACCCCCCCCCCCCCCCCCCCCCCCCTGCCCCATTATGGTTTGATCCAGTTCCTCCCATCTCCAGCGCGTAGAGCTTGGCTCACTGCCTCACAGCGCTGCAGTCTGGCTGCAGGCAGGAGTCAGTGTAAATATCAAAGCCCACAGAGTGTGTCATAATATTGGTGGCAGGCAGTGAGGCAGGCAGTGAGGCAGGCAGGCTTTTCCAGTAAGTTGTTCAAATAAAAGGATTATGTTAGACATAAGTTACTATTGAGTAACTAAAGTGCTTAAACCTCTACACTACCCAGCCACATCAGTGCTTAGACCTCTACACTACCCAGCCACTTCAGTGCTTAGACCTCTACACTACCCAGCCACACCAGTGCTTAAACCTCTACACTACCCAGCCACACCAGTGCTTAGACCTCTACACTACCCAGCCACTCCAGTGCTTAGACCTCTACACTACCCAGCCACTCCAGTGCTTAGACCTCTACACTACCCAGCCACTTCAGTGCTTAGACCTCTACACTACCCAGCCACACCAGTGCTTAGACCTCTACACTACCCAGCCACTCCAGTGCTTAGACCTCTACACTACCCAGCCACACCAGTGCTTAGACCTCTACACTACCCAGCCACACCAGTGCTTAGACCTCTACACTACCCAGCCACATCAGTACTTAGACCTCTACACTACCAAGCCACTTCAGTACTTAGACCTCTACACTACCCAGCCACATCAGTGCTTAGACCGCTACACTACCCAGCCACTCCAGTGCTTAGACCTCTACACTACCCAGCCACACCAGTGCTTAGACCTCTACACTACCCAGCCACATCAGTGCTTAGACCTCTACACTACCCAGCCACTTCAGTACTTAGACCTCTACACTACCCAGTCACACCAGTGCTTAGACCTCTACACTACCCAGCCACATCAGTGCTTAGACCTCTACACTACCCAGCCACATCAGTGCTTAGACCTCTACACTACCCAGCCACTTCAGTATTTAGACCTCTACACTACCCAGCCACTTCAGTACTTAGACCTCTACACTACCCAGCCACACCAGTACTTAGACCTCTACACTACCCAGCCACCCCAGTGCTTAGACCTCTACACTACCCAGCCACACCAGTGCTTAGACCTCTACACTACTTGATGGGGATTTGATTGGCTGTTTTTAAATAAAGTGTGGCCGCATGATTAATAACGTTAACGTTAGTTCGGCCAGAGAAACAAATATACTAATTAAAATGGTTGGACCTGCGAGATTTGTACTTTGTACTTTGTAGGTCTGCATTTTAAATGTAAGGAGTAAAAAGTGTTATTTTTCTCTGAAATGTAATTTGAGTAAAAGTACAAGTATACAAACCTAATAATACTTGAGTAAAGTACAAATCCCCCAAAACAGTACTTAATTATTGTAACAAAGTACAATTACTCAAGTACTTTACACCCCTGGGAAAGACGCTACATGGACACAAGGCCCCAGAGTTACTTCCGTTGTGGTCTTTCATAGTGAAGCAACAGTTGCGTCATGCTGACAGTGAAACTGTTACATAAACAGAACAGTTAATCACTAACAGTTCCAGTCAAATGAAATGGAACGACAATACAATTTAACTGTGAAAGTATGGTAGTAACGGCAGCAATGGTAACGACAACCATGCTAGTGATGATAAAGTGCTTAATGTGATGTTTGTGTGTGTGTGTGTGTTCGTCTCTCAGCTGTTCCCTCAGATTGAGGAGATGATGGTCCAGCCGCTCAGAGATTCACGAGACAGATATGAAGAACTCAAACAGATCGATGATGCCATGAATGAGGTTAGAGAGATTTGTCTCTGTGTGTCTCCTTAGTGTTCACTGAAGATGGCCTTGATCACATGACCTTCTAACCCCCTATGAGCCGGAGCGCTGCCTGAGGTCCTCTGATCCTGCTGACCGAGCATTTTACATCAGGGCGCCTTAAAGGGGATAGAAATAATTTTTTTTTAACATTTACATTTACATTTAGTCATTTAGCTGACGCTTTTGTCCAAAGCGACTTACAAGTTCTGTACGACAAGTCATCAGGAAGGGCACAACTCTATCAGCTGAGTAACAATGTTCATCAAAGTGTTGAGTGCTACAGTGTAGGTTAGTTTATTAGGACAAGTGCATGACAGTAAGGTTAGTTAGGGTTAGATATTATTATTATTATTTTTTTTCAGATAATGGTTGAAGAAGTGCGTCTTTAGTAGACGGCGAAAGATTGGACGGGTTTCGGCTGTCCTAACTGGGGTGGGTAGTTCATTCCACCATTGTGGGGCAAGGACTGAGAATAGGCGACTTCTCTTTGATGACCCTCCCGGAGCTTGGATAGGAGTAGGTCTGAGGTGGCCAGAAAATGCAGAGCGTAGGGGTCTTGAGGGTGTGTAGTTAGAGACCATTGACCGGAAGTAGGCGGGAGCGGTTCCCTTTGCCGCACGGTATGCCAGGTCGAGGGCCTTGAAGCGGATTCGTGCAGCAATGGGGAGCCAGTGCAGGTCCCTAAGAAGTGGGGTGACATGGGCCGACTTCGGTAGGTTTGAGATCAGGCGGGCCGCTGCGTTCTGAATGAGTTGAAGAGGCTTAGTGGCAGTGGCCGGGAGGCCAGCGAGCAGTGCGTTGCAGTAGTCGAGGCGGGAGATGACTGTTGATTGGACGAGGAGTTGGGTGGCTTCTTTTGCCAGGAAGGGGCGGATCCTTCTGACGTTGCTCAGGAGGAATCTGCAGGTTCTGGTTGTCGCTGCGATGTGAGCAGAGAAGTTCAACTGGTCGTCGAGGACAACACCAAGGTTCTTGGCGGTCGGGGACGCGGTCACAGCTGCATTCTCGACTGTGATGGAAAGATCGGTCAGGGGGGGAGATTTGGCCGGCAGGTGGAGCAATTCTGTTTAGCTTAGGTTCAGTTTGAGGTGGTTGGTCGTCATCCAGGCAGAGATGTCGGACAGACAGGCCGAGATCCGCTCAGAGACGTGGATATCTGAGGGAGGGAAGGAGAGGAAGAGTTGAGTATCGTCGGCATAACAATGATAGGAGAAGCCATGAGACGTGATAATGTTACCCAGTGATTTAGTGTAGAGGGAGAAGAGAAGGGGTCCTAGAACCGAGCCCTGGGGGACACCCATCCGCAGGGGGCGGGTGGCCGACAGGGTCCCTCTCCATGACACTTGGTAGGAGCGGTCATTGAGGTATGATGTCAGCCATGTCAGCGCAGAGCCAGCCACTCCCATTCCTGCGAGGGCCACGAGGAGGATCTGGTGGTTGACTGTGTCGAAGGCTGCAGATAGATCTAGGAGAATCAGGACAGAGGAGAGGCCTTTCGCTTTTGCTAAGTGAAGTGCCTCTGTGACCGCAATGAGGGCCGTTTCTGTGGAGTGGCCAGTCCGGAAGCCAGACTGATTAGGGTCTAGGAGGTCATTCTGTAAGAGATAAGCAGTAAGTTGGTTGGATACAGCACGTTCAAGTGTTTTAGAAATGAAGGAGAGAAGAGAGACAGGACGGTAGTTGCCTATGACGGTAGGGTTCAGGGTTGGTTTTTTTATGAGCGGCGTGACTCTGGCTTGTTTTAGGGAGGTGGGGACCACCCCCGAGTTGAGTGAGGAGTTGATGGTTGCAGTTAGGAATGGGAGGATGTCTGGTGCTATGGTCTGGAGGAGTGGGGAGGGTAGCTGGTCCAGCTGGCATGTAGTCGGACGGTTTGACGTTACCAGTGTCAGAGTCTCGGGTTCTGTAATGGGAGAGAAAGATGACAGAGTGAAGGATGAGGTTCTCGATTCAACATTTGGAATGGGTGGGGGTTGGGAGCTGCGGATGTTCTTAACATATTTTCCCCCTTACCCAGTGTGCTATCTATTCATCCAGATCATAGTCCTTTTACATATCTGTAGAAGATACAATATCTATATCTGTACATATCCTACTGTTACTAGTTACGCTGCTGGCCAGTATGACTACTATGACTAGATTGCTGTCGGGGCTGAACAAGCTGAATTTGTGTCTAAGATTTTAATAATAATAATACATTTTATTTGGTGGCGCCTTTCATGACACCCAAGGTCACCTTACAGATCATAAAGGGGAAAAAATAACACTTTCAATTTTAGCGTTATCTTATCCTCAATGTTACCCTATTTTAGTCCTATATTTTATTATTTTATTTGAGCCTAACCACCTGACGTTAGTGCTATCGCCATGGATACAAATGTCTCCCTGCAAAGACTGCCATGGACACCTGCAGAAAATTGCAGTACTTCAAACATGGATATTTCATATGGAGGAAGATATAACTATACCCTGGACTCCACAACCACAAACAACAGGAAATTACCTTGCTACAGTGATAACTGGGAACACTCCACACCACTCAGTATCGGACCACGACCTTGCTACTGCGAGCCTGCATGAGGCAATGTCCCCACCCCCAAACTCTGCCCAACAGACTCAAGAAAGGGAATCCAATCTACCAACACCACCCGAGGTCGACCCCAACCCGAGGAAGCAACCTGCACAGAGTCACACCTTCACCTCCAGCTCCCCGACAGACTTGACTCCTCCCCCGAATGGCAAGCATCTCTGTCTTTTTTACTTTTTTACTTTACTTTTATTTTTTTTATTATTATTATTATTATTATTTTTTTTTTTTTTTTTTTTTTTACTTTTTCTTTTTTTTTTGAGATCGATGTCATGATTGTGCACTGCAGACTCAGGGAGGAGGCAGAGAAGGAGAGAAAGAGACACAAGATTTACAGGTAATGGGAATATATCTTTTTTCTCTTTCTTATTAAAAACTTGGCCTATTTGAAAGGAGATTGATTTAATAAAAATGAATGAGCGAAAAATCAATATACAGTGTATATACAGTATAATATATTATTATTATAGTAATTGGCTATCATACTGCAATATAAACTGAGTTTTATAGTGAAAAGAGCAGCTTTATTGGTCAAGATTGAAGGCTCTATATTGCACGTACAGGTTCATTACATTTAAAAAAAAATCTGCCACCCCTTGCCTGTCAAAATAAATAAATAATAATAATAATAATAAAAAAAAAGAAATTAATAAAAATAATATTCTTGCACCCCCACTTTCAACTATAACTAGGCGGCCATGGTAGTAGTAGGATATTAGTCTAAATGATTAGCTTTCCTATATGTTACATGTATCATAACTACTTATTAACTCCTGGACGCATGCTAATGCAATCTTGTTTTTATATAGTGGATGACTCCAGTGTGCAATTTTTCAGGCCGGTGCAAAAAAAAGACACAAAAATTGTGATAAATAGTGATTGGAGCCCAAAGCATGCGTCTCAATTTTTTTTATAGACTTAGCTGGCACGGCCGGGTATCACCTTAATTCCACTGGGAATTCAAACAGACCTATATCAGTGGAATGCAAAATATCCCAACACTGATAATAATAATAATACACTTTAGTTGTATAGCACCTTTCATACAAGGATTTGGACATTATGGTGGCCAGTTTAGAATTGCAGCCTCCCGTAGGTGCTCTTTGAGAGCGGTTTTGAAGGTGGGTAGGGATTCACATTTTTTGTAATCTAGTGAAAGATTAAATCTCTATTTATTATGTACACGGACAGCTGCAGATCGCTTGATGACCAAAGGCATCTGGTTACGTTTTCAGATGACACTGTCCTTGTATCCCTACTGCAGCGCTCCGAAACTGATCATGGACCTTTTCATAAATAAAATAGTTAGTCGTTTCAGATATGTAGCTTATCGAAGCTTTGTCAGCTGGTGCTGGGGTTTTCTGGGCCGCCACGTGAGGGTCGTCATTCCCTCTTGTGTGGTCCTTCGCATCCATGCAGAATACCCAGATGAGGAGGGGGTATACACTGGCTTCAGACCGCCGCCCCATGACTAAAGAAAATAAAAACATTAAAAAAAACTCTAAAACCTTTGTGTTACTACTGTATAATGAGTCTTGGTTGGTATGAGTGTGTATAATGAATATAAGTATGGGTTGGTAATAGAGTGTATAATGAATATGAGTCTGGGTTGGTAATAGTGTATACTACTCATTGTTTTATGGTTGAAATGTTCGAGATAAATAAAGAACATTAATGACTATGAGGGAGCAGGTTCATTGGACCAGTAACCTGGTCTGGTTTCAGACCGCCCCTTCATTAAAGCGTGACTCATATCCCGCAATGGCATCCTCCATCGAAGGCCTGTCAAAATGCGCAGACAGATGTTCAGGGATGGGAATCTCAAGCACCTGCTCCATGTAACGCTCCGGTTCAATGATGACGCTGTCAAACAAGAGCTCCATGAGCTCGTTCACATAGTCTGTAAATAAAAAATGCCATGTCATGTTATAAATGTTATTTAAATTTATTTGTATTCTTATAACTTTATTGTTATTGTTGCTGTTCAACTGTAAGTTCAGTTTTAGTCTTTCAATAATATAGTTTATGCATGTTAATAAATCTGGATGTTTTACTCACTGAATGTTGCCGCAGCCCTTATGGGTTTCAGAGTGTAGCCCCCCTTCTTTGCCTTGGGAACATTTTACTTGAAAGCAGGCTCTCCAGTGGAACTTGTAGCTTGTGGGCGTTTGGCATTTTCATTGAAATGCATTGCAGATAGGTAGAGTCTGACAGAACAAAAATATATATAAGCAATATATTTTTAATAGATCTAGTAGGTCATCTATGTTCTACATAATGAGTGATTACACATCAGGTGTTCATAATTAGTCATCTGTACACAATCTAAATTACCTGCAAAGCATTCCTAGAAATGGAAACACAACGTTCTTTGGTGCGAACCGTAAGATGACACTGTGATAGGACTCCAATGGAGACGTTTGTTTAGCGACATCCTTCAGGATTCTCTTGTTTAGAAGCACTTTTTCAAGTCTGAAGGCAGCCTTTGATTCTAAAGGTAAAAAGAAATTGCATTCAGAAAAAAATATGTTGAATATATACTCATCATGAAAGATGGACAGACATACATCGGTCTTTTGACAATATCAACTTCTGACACATAACCATAGTGTGTACATACAAGGCTTCAACCACTTGCTCTTATCTCTTGAGAGATGGTCCGCATGAAGACACTTTTTAAACAGTGGGTCTTTATGTGTATGGACATCATGCATGTGGTTGAACACTGACGTCCACTTTGCCACTTTCTCAGGGCCTGTCTGCGATGAAGATGCAGTCCAGTAGAGGTGGTTTGTTATGGCTTGCCTCCACTTCTTCACCACCAGACAGTCCTTGTCCTTGGCCACTTCGTCCACCTTCTTAGACAACCCTTGTAATAGGATTTTGCAGAACATAAGTCATCATCCAGTCTTTTACATAATTGATTTACTTTTACTTTTTTACAAGCTATACATTTTGTTTACACAGCTTAATTTTAGACCTTTGATATCATGCATATTTAACACTTTGGTTGCCTAAGGTTAAATTAATGATATACCATAGATTGCCAGCGCTATTTGTCTATGGAGAAAGTCCCCTTCTTTGCAGGGCTATAACTTTTTAAATTCTATTGCTACATTGCCATTATTAGGGCCCATTCAAAGTCCTATATGTATTGTTCATTGTGTAGCAACGTTAAACTTTTTCATTCACATATTCATAGTAAAGTATGGTCTAATGTATAAGTATGTTTTCATCTCTTTCTGCAGCTTTCTCCAGAACGTGATATATAGCCCCAAATGCATTATATTGATGATGAAATACAGTTTGATGGCAATCAGCGCGATATAAAAAATTCCAACTAGACGTACTTCTAGAAGTTACTACACGTCATCTGATGTTGACCGGATGGGCGAGGGGGCGTTTATAATTCCGTGGGCAGCGTTATACCAATCATCTAATGTGGGTCAAATGTTCATCATAGCAGTTAGTGTCGAACACGGTAATATTACACGCTAAAACTCACCCCAGTCTCCGCGGGCCGTTGGGCGATCAGCGTGGGGTAGACAGTTTTCCATTATGGGATGTTGAAATAGTCGGTCCATTTCCAGGTTGTATAATAATATATACGTCCAAATCATGTTGTTTTTTCGAGTTATTTGCAGCGATCGATGTTCACTGTGTGAAGACGGAGTCTCTCTAACATTAGCGAGTGCCCGGACCCCATATGGAGTGAGTCCTACCGGGTTAAAGGTTGACATCCGGTTTCGATCTGCCGATCGGCCACCAGATGGCGGTCTTGAACCGCTAGAGGATTGAGAGGAGATCACACTTGTGTCTCAGGCCAGCGGAGGGACATTATGAATCCGATCGCAGATTTTTGAAATATTGATATAAAGACGACGTACAGCGTCCCCCGGCAACTTTAGCATGGCCAGCAAAGACGTCTAAAGACGCTCCCTGGCAGTCAAAGTGTTAAACAGAACAGGATAACAACAGCATAAGAGATTGAATGTGTCATACCCTTTGCTAGATGCCAGACATCATAGAAGTGATTGATGCCCTGATCTCTCAGGAACTTCTGAATCTGGGGGTGACGGTCTGTGACAATGCAATCCAACGTCACACCACTGTCCTTCAGAAGAGCTAGGCTTCGCTGCAATCCTTCTTTCTCCATTTGGTAACTGCCACCAACCTCATTGCTCTGTTGAACAGAACAGGCAGAACAGAGGCAGAACAGTATTTATGTTTGGACACTAGGGGGCACACCAGCTCTATTATAAGAGGCTCTGTATTCAGAGCTAGTACATGCACCTGCGAGGATTCACTCTCAAAGCTGGAACTGCTTATCTGCAACAAACAATTGACAACTGCTCTGTTCAACTTCATCATCATTCATCTTTCCTTTGGACAATAAAACCCTGCAAACTACATCGGCTGCATCTTGGACATTCAAGTCATTCAATGAGACAAGCGGCCACTACAAGTAGTATACCGGTATTCACCTGCACTAGCTGGATGTCTATGACAGTGTTGGAGTCTAGTTCCATGACGGAGTAGCTGCCGTACTTTGCGCAGTGGCCTGTGGACATACAGGAGTAGAATAACAATTTCATCAATGTAGTGCAATACTCTGAATTAAATCATAAAGTAGAAATCTGACATTGGGAAATGCTTCTAACCTGGGGAGTCTGCACGCATGTCGCCTCCAATGATGACCTTATCCTTCTGGCTCAAAGTTGCAAGAGTCACCTGAATGAATGAATGAATGAATGAATGAATGAATGAATGAATGAATGAATGAATGAATGAATGAACGAATGAAAACTTTATTTAACAGATTACAGAATGGGTACAATACAGTACGGCTCAATACACACAATATCGCCATACTACTACGTATATCGATTTTTTTATATGATAGTTTGTTATCAGCGAGCCATATGCAGATTTTGCCTAGTTCCGAGCTGAGGGTTTTTTCAACCTGCAACTTGTTCTTGTCAAAGACCAGCAGGGCTGAGTCGTCCGCAAACAGGAACAAGTTGCAGTCACAGGCTGCCGACATGTCATTTGCATAAATTAGGAACAGTAGCGGTCCTAGTATGCTTCCTTGTGGAAACCACACAGCTCACTGTGAGGGGGGGGGGATAGAGTACCGTTTACCTCCTGTTATGTCTTCCATCTGTTAATAATGGCAGGTTCCAAGTACATCCTGGCGTGTCTCCGAAACGCACTGTACTTCATCGTCTTGACGCGGAATGCATTGAGAACCTAATATTTTTTAACACAAGAAAATAATAAATTAATAACGCTAAACACAAACAAAATGGAAACATAATGGATACATGACTTATGCAATCAATACCTTCTCCATTTGGTTGAAAGATGCCCCTGTGAAGTAGACAGCAGCAGAAAGTTGTAGGTTCCCTGCAGGTGTGGTTCCAATCAATGGCTGACTCGCCGACTTTCTGCTAAACTGGCAATGGGGGCACCGTTGATTGACAGCCAAGAAGGTTCCTCGCATTGTCTTCTGGACATCACATGCAGCACTGCACACCGGACACTTTTGGAATAGCTGGAGGAGACAGTCTTCGTATACGATGTATTTAGGTACATCGTATATGGGGGTGAGGCTTGCCTGCTCAAGGGATATGAGCGTAAGAATAAAGAAAAAAGGAAAAGAGAAACACAATGACGTAAATAAATGACGTCATCTACATCAGAACTGGCACATTACTATTAGAACAGCATTACTATTTACTGGCTAAGAATTTACGCTAGAATCGAGGACTCGTCGTCGCTGAGTCAGGGGTGTACGTGGAGTCATCAGGCTCTTGGTCCTCAAAGGGGGAGCTGAAGAAGACATCATCATCATCATCCAAATCCAGCCGTGGTCTTTTACCGGATCGAAACGTCTTCACTGGTGTTAGGGAGCAGGTTCATTGAACCAGCAGCCTGGGGTTTCAACTCCAACCTCTACAGACGCCACTTTTGCCTGAACAGCTATTTAGAAAACATACAGTAGTTTAGTCTAAGAAGGCAGACTTTAGTTCAATGTGTACAGATTGCTAGGCATTCACAAGTCTGATGGCCTGTTCAGTTTGTCTGTGGATGATATTACAGTAGATATATTGATATCTAAAGGCTATTATAGCTACCAAAACTACATGTGTGCATTACATGTGCAATAGCTACAGAATTGATATTCTAAGCAACACATCACAGCACTAACTGGAATACATAATTTGCTAATTGATCAGAAATGTTACAAACCTTGACTTTTGACATGTGTCTGTAAAGTTCTTTTCGAGAGCTGAGTGCCAACAGATATTCTATTTGGGGGGTCGGTCTGGCAACAGATGTCCCGGGAAGCTGGGCGCTGCAAAGGCCTGCTGCCCTAAGGATAAAAACAATTACATATATAATACAATACAATGCATAATCTGTCTGTAACATATTTTGATTCACTACTTGGAATAAAACCATTGAAGGTAGGGTAAGAATAGTGCAGGTAAAGTTTAGATATTGAATATAGTCAGGCCAGACTGGATTATCTGATCATTTATTTCACAATTAGGATGGAATACCTTACACTCCGTCTAACACACACACACACAAACACAGTGTGTACTAACGTTAGATTTGCTTGGCGCAATAAACAGCTGAGATAAACCTAGCTATTCCCCCCCAAACACACACAAGGAACACAATCATTCATTCGCAATACACACAACTAGGTCTACATATATATAATGAAGCACAGAGCTAAAATAACGTTAGCTAAGCTAGCAACAATTATTTAGTTAGCTGATTAATTACATTTGTACTTACGGATTCGTTCGGGTCCCGAATACACGGTACAGCACCCTTCTTTAGTGTAATCCTGGAACTCATCCCAGCATCATAAAGTCCTTTGTTATCAATGTCATCCTTGCAAAAATGTGCGGTACAGACTCGACTACGAGGAGTTGGAAAACCATTCGGTGTGAGGATTCTGTGAGGATTGGCCCATCCCCCGCCACACGCTTCTTCAAGGTACTGTGATGATTGGTCCATTCCCCGCCACACGCTTCAGGAGCGATTACCAATTTCCATCACGCACCTGTTGTAGTTTGTAATTAGCGCTCCAGAGGCTTCATATACTCGGGCCTTCTATCAATCGTTGTCGGGTCGTTTTTTATTACTACTGCTACTGCCTGTCTTCCCCTCGTTGTTGTGCCTCGTCTACTTTCCCTCCAGGACATCTTTGGATCGCCGCTGGTGAATATCTTGATCATCCGTTTGGAGCTGCGCCTCGTTGCCCGCTTTACGTGTTTGCGCTTTGGTGAGTTTTGGAAACAAACCTTTTTGGATTATCTGTTTTTGTGTGTTTGGATAACACTGAAGAAATACCGTTTTTGTTTTGTACTGGACTCAGCTAAATTGTGTGTTTGGGTAACACTGAAGAAGTACCGTTTTGTTTTGTAATACACTTGTATTTCATACTGGACTCAGCTAAGGGAGGACTGAACTGCACTGCCTCTGTGTACTGTTGGACTGTTGTTGATCTATCTCTCTCTCTCCGTTTCCACTCCGAGTTGGATCTGGGAGTATCCGCAGAGCCGCAGCGGCGCCTACGCCGATTCCCCACCTCTAACACCGGGAGGATCTGCAGAGCCGCAGACAACTCTGCCGAAGGCATTCTCCTTTTTTGTTGATTCAGATTTGTTATTTGGCTCTTTTTGATTCTGTAATAAATATGCCCTAGTGTTTGGCTAACTCTGAACTACCTGTCTGTGCCGTGCTGTTGAGGTCGGTTTCAAACCCTAACATTCGGCGGGTCGCCGAAAATAAACTTGGTCCATTGATGACAGGTCACGCTATCGTCAGGGAATAAATGCAACGACACATTCGTTGCTCGGCAGTTAGGAACAGTACAACGTAGCTTGCCCGATTTGCTCATAATGATAATCCAATGCTAACTCACTTCAATTCAATTTGCTTGCGGTTGCGTCCTGCAATAAATACTGTTCGACTGTGTTTACCTGCGGTGGCTCGTGGCTGCCTGGCAGATAGAGGGGGGCAGGTGTTATTATGCAAATGAGGACCATCTGACGTCCCAAATATGAACATTTTCAGATGACTCACTTGAGGGAGGGACATTATTGTGAGAGGAGAATTGGAAGAATGCGCCAAATCAAGAATTAGAGACATAGATCCTATTACTATAAGTCCACATAGCTAGAAAATAACCCTAAACACTGGAAAAGGTCATTTATAAGATAGTTCCCCTTTAATGGAGCTATTCGATCTAAGACTTGGAGGAAATTACTCTGGAAATGGTCTACATCCTCACTATCCATAACCTTTGACCAGTCTGTACCTTTTATAAAATCCTTGAACTTGTCAATATCGTATCCCCTCATAGATCTACTCTTTATAGTTTTGTGATCGTTCACAGGTAATCTCCTAACTTTCCTTGTACAGTAAGTTAAAAAGTGATTGCTGATTCCATACACAATGACACCACTTTACTTTTGTCTGATGCCATAATTAAATCAATTAGAGTTTCAGTACGATCAGTGATTCTTGTGGGCTCAGTTAACAGTTGTGAAAGACCAAACATCCTCAATGCATTAAAATGAACACCTTTTTCATTTAAGAAGTTCATCATTTACATCCTCGAGTAAAATAACTTTAGTGCTCTTAGGAAGTCCTGACATTTGGCACACACGTTCTTGAGAATTCCCATGACGTTTCCTTGATTGGGAGGTCTATAGAGGGCGCCAATCAAAATTGGTTTGGTTTTGGAAAGAAAAACATCAACCCAAATAGCTTCCAAGTCATCATTGTTCATGTCAGATCTCACATTGACATTTTTATCCAATCTTACATTATACACAAACTCCTCCCTTTTGTAACTTGTAATTGTGTAAAAAAAAATTAAATGTAATAAAAACAGATTTTGAATTTCAGTAGTATTACAATATGAATAATACTTACTTTTGATAAATTGTGTTTATTAACTGCCTCTTAACATCCATGTTAAGCCCTCATGGGGACGATTCGCCACTTTGCCAACCTCTAGAGCAGTGGTTCTCAAACTGTGGTACGCGTACCACTAGTGGTACTTGGTGGTACTGCTGGTGGTACTTGAAAACATTTCCAAAAAAGCAACTGAACTTAGAAGCATGCCAGGCCAGTGTTTCTGGTTGCGGCGGCGCGATAGTTAGAAAACCTAAGTGGGGAACAACCAGGAGATCACTGTGACAGAGAGTAATGCAGTCTAAACAGTCATAAATCTTTAATTCAACTTCAGCCCTGATCATAACCATTTATTTTTAGATTTTTTGTAATGTCAGATAAAAAATGAAGTACTCCCACTTTTCTGAAAAGAGTTGGTGTTAAATCTGACATTACAAAAAATCCATCAAAATCTGTGTTGCTGCTAATCATTGACACATGCCTAGCCTGTAATAATCCCCCCCAGAAAAATTTACTTTGCATTTGATATATTGAAAATATTTAACTTTTTTGTGTTTTTTTTAACAATAATTTGTGATGCCATCACACAAACTGGCATTTAAAGGGTAAACATTCAAAAATGTATTGAATATGTGTTTTCTTTTCTTTTTTACAATAGTTTGTGATGCCCATCACAAACACTGGCATTTAAAGGGTAAAAATTCAAAAATTCCTGCACCAGAATGCATGTGTGTGTGTGTGTATGTGTGTGTGTGTGTGTGCGTGTGTGTGTGTGTGTGTGTGTGTGTGTGTGTGTGTGTGTGTGTGTGTGTGTGTGTGTGTGTGTGTGTGTGTATGTGTGTGTGTGTGTGTGTGTGTGTGTGTGTGTGTGTGTGTGTGTGTGTGTGTGTGTGTGTGTGAGAGAGAATGACGGACAATTGATTGCTGTGTGAGAGAGAGAGAGAGAGAGAGAGAGAGAGAGAGAGAGAGAGAGAGAGATAAAGATAGAGAGAGAATTAAGTACATTTGCTGAAATACAGTTGTTCTTAATTTTCTCACTTGCTATGTGAGAATGTTAGTTATTATGTTCTCAATGCCCCTTGCATTGTATGAGTTGTGTGGAAGCGTTTGCTAGTTCTAGTGCTATCCCTTTGTACATTGTGGCTGTGTCTGACAAAAGTTAACAATAAATAATGGTATTAGGAATACATTTGCCTCCTGCGTGAACTGTGCATAGCTGAATAGACAGTATTTTAACGCCGGTCATTATGGTGGTACTTGGAGAGCCAGCTACGTTCTCAGGTGGTACTTGGTGTAAAAAGTTTGAGAACCACTGCTCTAGAGGCTCGGGTGTCCATTTCTTTTAATACAATATATAGATAGGCGGCCGGGTAGCACAGCGGACTAAGCGTCTGTCTACCACTGCAAAGAGACTGGTATCGAATCCGGCTGTCAGCAGTGCCTCCGGCTTGGCCGGTCGTCGTACTGACTCAATTGGCAGAGTCAGCGGGAGGGAAGCCGGTGGGTGGTAGTCTGGTCATTGTAAACAGCGACTCCTACAGGTCGGTCAGGGCGCCTGCACAGTGAGGGAGGGAATAATTGATAATTGGGGATCTAATACGGTCTCTATTGATCGATTTATGATTGGGGGACCTTACGGCTTAACAGGTTAAAACCTCTTAGGGCCCGCGTCCACCTGGCTCACAAAAACACTGATAGTGCGCCGGCAGCGCTGGCATGAAGCGCATCTTGTAGATGACAGAAAGAAATCTACAGCCATCCTTTTATCGTTTTTTCATGCCGCGGTTTTGCACATATTATAGCATATTTTAATACCTTTATTGTATATTAATTATATATATAGTTATTGCCTGACACCACAGTTCGCCCTTTGCTTTTTATTAGCTTTTTAGTAGTGTATTCGTGTAGTTATTATTATTAGTGTATTTGTGTTTTGTCGCGAATCTCAATGGCCCGTCTAATGTGGGAGACAGCCAAGACAGGCAGGCAGCTCCGGTGTCAGGTTACAAACAGAGTGGTAGATATGAATGGCTGTGATTGGTTGTCTGAAAATGAGCTCAGCGCATCGCTCTGAAAAGTTAAAAAAGTTTCAACTTTCGGCCGCACAAAAAAGCTGAAAAAAGAAGCCGACTGCAGCGCACTTACTATAGGCGGCGCATGCGGCCGCATACGCTATCTCCCCATTGGGATACATTGAAAAAAGACGCGTGCGGTCATAAATATGAGGCAGGTGGACGCGAGCCCTTAGCATGCAACGTCACGCCGGCGGGACCTTTTTAGGACGATTTGCCCACCGGCATTTTGGCGACCCCTAGTGGCTTGGGTGTGCATATTTTGTAATACAATATATATATCGAATTGAAGGCTTATTTGTTGCCTGTCGATAGCGACAAAATCTGACAAAATCCGTTCAGCGGTTCTCGAGTTACATGCCGGTATTTGAGGCTTGTGCAAAGTACACGGTATTGCGCAAAATACCACTCCCGACTCTTGGCGCAGTAGTTCCGTCAATCTAGATCCGATCTCGAAAATTATTGTGGATCGTTGTAGCCAATGAGTGTGGCTTACCAATGAAACACCACGTGGGGATGTATGAATCTAAAAAACGAAAAAAAACAAACAGGACGAGAAAAACTACATTTTTCTTTTGTACACAGTGTACCAAAATCACTCCTAATCACTCATTTCTGAATGGATCTTTATGAAAGCTGGACATGTACTACATAAGGCTTTGGGCTATGGGTCCGTATGGATTTTTTTTTTTTTTTTTTTCCTCCATTTTCCTCCGATTTTCTCCCATCCCAATGTTAGTCGTATGCCAATTCCCAGTCCCTTCCTGGTCGCTGCGCTTTACCCCCCACAGTCAGATCATTTGGCGCGTGGAGAGTGGAGGCTACCACGTGCTTCCTCCGACACACGTCCAGCCAATCACCGCTTCTTTTCACCTGGCAGCGCGGATTCTCATTGAGAGGGCGTAGCGTGTGGGAGGACCACACTATCCCCCTCACGTCCAATCCGCGCTTAGCAGGCGCCCCGACCGAACTGTAGGAGTCGCTGTTTACAACGACCCGGACCCACCCCGCCAGCTTCTCCCACCCTCTGATACAGCCAATTGTATCAGTGCAGACGGCCAGCCAAGCTGGTGACAACCCCGGAGCTGTGAGCTGGATTCGAACAGGCGAACCAAGCTCACAGCTCCGGGGCTGGTGACGAACGCAATCTCCGCTCGACCACCTAACCGCCCTGGTCCGTATGGATTTGTAAGCCATACCACCTTCTGGGGAAATTCTACCTCTGGACTACTAACTACTACAGAAAAACTTGAGTAACAAGTTTTTCTACAACTCATGTTCAGACCTATGTTACTCTATTACGTTAGCACTAAAAGTGAATTATTTTTCTGGAATCAAAAACTTCAGAATGTCATCTTTCAAAAGAGACCAGGCTCATGCATGTGCTATAATTATAAAGTATGTTGTTTTGGTTTGCAAAAAAAGTATGCAGTCCTCAAGTTCAAGTAAAAAAATGTCCACTTTTCTGCCCGCTTGATAAGAGGGAACTTTGTCTCTGCAGGGGCACTTTGGAAATAATGTGGAGAGCCAGCCCAAGCAGAGCCAGACGTGCCCACCTTAGAGGGTTTGGAATCCCCCCATCATAGTTTCACAAAATAGGGGCCTCCAAACAACATTTTGCATAGGGCCCCCAAAAAGCTAGAAACGGCTCTGTATTCACTCCTATGGTTTGAAATGTCTTTGCACTGTATGAGGTGCTGCTGTCCTTGAACCATGTGTGCTAGTTAGTACAGTAACTGTGTCCCAGCACCAAGTCAAAGTCCCATACATTTGATTATATATGGTGAATACAGTGACTGATGTTACGAACTGGCTCAAGCTCGCAACAAGAATGGGGAGACACAGGCACAATTTAAGAAATAACAAAGAATTTATTATAATTAAACTAGTCAGCAGCCAATATATATGAGTATCAGTGTGTGTGCAGTGTGTGTGGATGTGGTGTATGTGCAGCATGACTGTTGTAAGTGTAAAACCCAAGAACGCAACCAAAGAATCAAAGGAACCAGATATGTGGGGAGTTCGCCCGAGACCAGAGGCAGCCTCTCTCTAATATCTTGCCTGGGACACACCGGCCCAGGTGTGCCCCAATAACCTGACGAGCCTTCCCCAGCTCTGCTTTGCCAGCTAGAGCAGAGGAAGCTAACACAATGTGGGGGAGGGTCGTCACACTGAATACTCACCTACAGCTATGGTTTTTATATTTACTCACTCAATCACACACAATCTCTCCCTCCTTCACTCACACAGACACACACAGAGAAGATGGGTTCAGAGGGCCATAATGGATTGCATTTAAAGAGCGCTTTATGCCTCACATTCACTCACACATTCACACACCGACAGCAAAGGCAACCATGCAAGGCGCCAACCTGCTCATCGGGAGCAGTTATGGGTTAAGTATCTTGCTCAAGGACACATCGACACACTCAAGCGGTGATCGAACCGGGAACCTTTCGATTACCAGGTGTACTGTACCGCTCTACCTCCTGAACCACTGATATAGACCATAGCCTTCTCTGGAAAGTGAAACATTGAATACAGTTAACCCTATAACCTTCATTAGAATACCAGTACAAATCATTAGAATACCAGTACAAATCATCAGAATACCAGTACAAATCATTAGGATACTAGCACAAATCATCAGAATACCAGTAAAATCATTAGAATACCGGTACAAATCATTAGAATACCAGTACAAATCATCAGAATACCGGTACAAATGATCAGAATACCAGTACAAATCATTAGGATACCAGTACAAATTATTAGGATACCAGTACAAATCATTAGGATACCAGTACAAATCATCAGAATACATTTACATTTTGTCATTCAGCTGCTTTTATCCAAAGCGACTTATAGGTTCTGTTCTGTAACTTCGGAAACTTGGGTGCTGCAATGTAAGGAGACTTGGCCTTGTCCCTGCCATACCGCCACCACCACCAACAAAGGAGCTTATACGGACGCAAGCCAGAAGAGGTCTAGGCTGGTAGAAACACTAGATTTACGGTAAAACATACAGTCTAGAGTAGACAAAATAAATACATTGCCATCTTATACTTCATCGTTTTATTGAAACTACAAGCTACTGAATCTGAAGAATAACCAGTGTGTTCTTTTTTATTAGTCAATGGTCTCGTATTCTGCAGCTGTGTTATGTAATGTTGACTCCTCGCTGGAGGACAGAAACTTCTCCTCAGAACCCTTTGTGTGGCTCACTTATCTTGTTCAGCTGGCCTCTAGAACAGTCATCATACAGTACATCATACAGCATCACTCCAAGTGGGGGCAGTATCAATCTAATAGGGGTGGGAATCGCCAGAGAACTCACGATACGATACTATCGCGATACTTGCGTCACGATACGATAGTATCGCGATACTAAATATATCACGATACGCTGAGTATTGCGATATTAATATTGCGATTACATTTTTTTTTTATAATTTTTTTTTTATTATTTTCAACTGCAAAGTAAAACTTTGTCAACATGTTTTATCTAATAAAATAAAGTTCAGTCTGTTCATCTCACTTCAATAATTTGTATTGCAGAACATGGTATTTTCTCAAGCAGACAGATGTAAACACTGTGTTGCATGTATACCTGACAAACTGAACTGTTTGTATTAGTCATATTCCAACTTAACTGAATGCACATGTGTGTGTGTGGACTACTGTACTATTACAGGTATTGAAATGAGCAATGCAACTTCCTTATACAATTTCTTTTTTGTATGAATAATTAAATATCGATACTTGGCGTCCCTGTATCGATACAGTATCGCCACGCAAAGTATCGCGATACTACCACGTATCGATTTTCCCCCCACCCCTACAATCTAATATTCAGCTCTTAATGGCGTTTCCAGCTCAGAAAATAGCAGTAACTATTGTATAACTTGTGAATATGTCAATACCAATGTGTTATGTTAAATATATAATTTATTATCTATTTATTCATTAATTTCATCCTTTTTATTTTATGTTAATATTTCATGTCAAAATTATATTGCGATTTGCCATATTTGATTTAAATATATATCATCATTTATTTGTATATATTGAGTACAATGAATGGAAGCGGACATGACCGGTTAGCCTTCGGGAGAGGTGTTAGTTGGACAATGCCTAGGCTAACCGGTCATGTCCGCTTCCATTCATTGTGCTAAGCTAGGCTAACATGCAGCCAGATAGCTTTCTACTGAACGCACAGAGAGGAAACTGGTATCTATCTTCTTGTCTCTCTCTGGAGAAGACCGTAAGCTAATTTCCCAAAATGTATAAATACAGCTGTAGTACTACAGTACATACTATATACAATACAGCTGTAGTACTACTACTATGATGACAACTCCTCCCTGCCTCTCACCTCATGGGCAGATATATGTTGACCTGCAGTACTACAGTACATACTATATATATATATATATATATATATATTAGGGCTGTCAGTTTATCGCGTTAATTAGATTAATTAATTACACAGCAAATTATCGCGTTATGAAAATTAACTCAAAATTAATTACAATTTTTTTTTTTTTTTTTTTTTTTTTTATATAATATTTTTTTTGTATCTCATTCATTCCATAATAATGTAGAATACACATTTACAGACTTTTTTTATTTTTTAATATGGTCCATTTGCATGTTCTTGGTATCTGATTCTAGGGAGATCTATCTCAGGGAATGTATTCCCAGTGTCAGAAATACTGTGGGCTAGATCCACAAAGAATGGATTCCCTGGTCTGCATCCCCTTAACAATTGTGTGCCGTACTGTATTGTACCCATTCTGCAATCTGTTAATAACATTTTCATTCAATCAATCAATCTGCGCGGTGATTGATTGAATGAAAATTTTATTTTGAGTAAATTGTAATGAACCAAATGAGAATATCAATAAATTTTTTTGTATCTTTGACTGTGAATAACACCATGCTCAAATTGACCAGACCTGAAAAATCTAAGCAAATTAATAGATGGAAGATGATTACAGAAGGTTTTGTAGATACAGTACTGAATTCTGCCATCCGGACACATGCAATTTGAAATATGATTATATAATATAGAATATCAGGCATAAAATGGTTATGCGATTAAAATGCGATTAATTAGATTAATTAATTACAAATCCTGTAATTAATTAGATTAATTTTTTTAATCGCCTGACAGCACTAATATATATATATATATATATATATATATATATATATATATATATATATATATATATATATATATATATATATATATATATATATACAGCTGTAGTACTACTACTATGATAACCACTCCTCTCAGCCTCTCACCTCCGCCTCTTGTTTGTAATTAAATAAAGCAGCTTCTCTTTGGCTGATGAGTCTCCTGCTAATGATCCGATTCTTTCAGCTGAGTGCAGCGACAGGGTTGCATTCCCACTCTTTATTGAGATAAGTGGTCTCAGTCTGCAAGGCCAGCAGATCAGGCTCCACGACGCTGGACAGTCATCAAGCCTATATCAATGTTACACAGAGAGAGGCACACAGAGGCTGTAGGAATCTTTACTGCAAGACCAAGCCTTACGGAGGACTGAAGAACAGAGGTAAGAAAGAAAGCAGGCAGGCTTGATCGTGTACTTGTATCATCTATTAGTATTAATACAAAGAGGATTACTACAGTATGTAAATAATCTATTAATACAAGGATGACTTATAGTGTACTGTAAATAAACTATTAATACAAGGATGACTTATAGTGTACTGTTTAAGCAATAATACACGAGAACCCGTGGTATGTCATGAATATGGCTAGCCCCTTTCGTGACTGTGATGCAAGCCCTGCTTGAATACGCAGTCACTGGTTCCCACGTTACTAGCCATGTTAATGTGCACCTCAAGCACTGCTTAAAAGCGAGCGGTGGGTCCAAAATATATCACATAGACATTTCAAAGGTACACACCGTTGCATTAGGGTTTCACACACACACACGCGGCAGGGTTTGAAAGCTCGGCGTTGCTAATAAACATTTTAAATAATTTTTATAAACTGGTCAACACTGCATTATTTCCGGCGTTGGGTGCATGTTGACCAGTTTATAAAAATTATTTAAAATGTTTATTAGCAACGGCAAGCTTGTGAAACCCTAATGCAACGGTGGGTACCTTTGAAATGTCTATGTGATATATTTTGGACCCACCGCTGGCTTTTAAGCAGTGCTGCTTGAGGTGCACATTAACATGGCTAGTAACGTGGGAACCAGTGACTGCGTATTCAAGCAGGGCTTGCATCACAGTCACGAAAGGGGCTAGAATATGGCCACGGCTGTGATGCGCCCGCAGCCACGAAGCCGCGAAGCTCGAGTGGCGTAGGCATCACAGAGTGGCAATATTCATGACATACCACGGGTTCGAGTGTATTATTGTTTTTATTCAGCAAGTTGCACCGTCTGGACAAATATAGGATGAATACAGACAATTCTAGGGTATTTTATATCGATTTCAGTGAACTTGGCGTAGAACAATTGTTCCTAAAGATGTATCGTTGCTATGGAATTTCAAATGGAGTAGGCTATCAACAAGCTTGGCAACGCAAACAAATGACTACCTGCCTGGAGGAGATAATGGCATGGATGAAATCAAACTTCCTAACTCAACAGCTCCAAAACCGAAGCCATCCTAATTGGCACCCTCCACCAGGTCCAATCATCCCCCCATAACCAGCATCTCCTTCTCCGGCCAAGACCTTCCCCTCTCATCCATAGTCACCAATCTGGGTGTGAAAATGTACCCTCACCTAAACTTTGAGGCCCACATTAAACACCTGTGCAAAACCTCCTTTTTCCACCTCAGGAACATTGCCAAACTCCGTCCCACACTCACCCTCCCAATCCACACCTTTGTCTTCTCCAGGCTGGATTAATGTAACGCACTTCTCATCGGGATTCCTAGCAAGAGCCTCCAGAGGCTCCAATACATCCAGAACAGCGCTGCTAGGATCCTGATGAGAGTGTGTAAGTACAACCACATCATTCATACCCATCCTCCACTCACTTCACTGGCTCCCCATCACCGCCCGGACTGAATACAAAATATCCCTTCTGACCCATCAGTACATCCACGGAAATGCCCCCCCCCCCCCCTCAAAGATCTCCCTACCCCAGAACCCTCCACTCGTAACCTTTGCTCTGCCACACCAACCGCCTCCGTCCCCGCAGGAGAGCACCACAGACCACTGATTATTTTAAAAGAGGACTAAATACAGGGCAGTTAGGTGGCGTAGCTCACAGCTCCGGGGTTGTCACCAGCTTGGCTGGCCGTTCACACTAATACAATTGGCTGTATTAGAGGGTGGGAGAAGCTGGCGGGGTGGGTCCCGGGTCGTTGTAAACAGCGACTCCTACAGTTCGGTCGGGGCGCCTGCTAAGCGCGGATAGGACCTGAGTGGGATAGTGTGATCCTTCCACACGCTACGCCCTCTCAGGGAGGATCCGCGCTGCCAGGTGAAAAGAAGCGGTTGATTGGCTGGACGTGTGTCGGAGGAAGCACGTGATAGCCTCCACTCTCCCAGATGATCTGACTGTGGGGGTAAGTGCGCAGCGACCAGGAAGGGAATTGGGAATTGGCATACGACTAACATCGGGATGGGAGAAAATCGGAGGAAAATGGAGTGGGAAAAATAATAATAAAAAAAAAAAAAAATGACTAAATACGTACCTCTTCACCATGCTTTTCTTAGTTTTAACCTTTTATACATGCCTTTCTGTGTTTTATCCCTTTTTTGTATGTTTTTATGTCTTTTTTTTAATTGCCTATGTTTTTAAAGCCTATGTTTTACCATGTAGCACTTTGAGATTTGGTTCCAAATGTAAAGTGCACTACAAATTAAATGTATTATTATTATTATTATTATTATTATTATTATTATTATTATTATTATTATTATTATTATTATTATTATTATTATTATTATTATTATTATTTATTATTATTATTATTATTATTATTATTATTATTATTATTATTATTATTATTATTATTATTATTATTATTATTATTATTATTTTTAACAGTGTAAATTCAAAATGTACCAAGACACCACATTACTCTGATTATCAACACATAGCATCTGTCGTTTTGCACATAGCAGTTCTTGCAACATGGAGGACAAATAGGAATTCTAGATGATTCTGTGTAAATAGCCTAACGTCACATGTTTTGACACAGACCCGATCCAGAAGAAGTCGAGCCGTCAGATGGAAGAGATGTGTCCAGCAGCAGTCAGGCTGTGTTTGATAGGCTGGTCTGTTCTGCTGAGTTCTGTATTCACCATGTCTCCCCCTCCATCACAACCAGTGAGTACAACTCTTCTCTCTCTCTCTCTCTCTCTCTCTCTCTCTCTCTTTCTCTCTCTCTCTCTCTCTCTCTCTCTCTCTCTCTCTCTCTCTCTCTCTCTCTCTCTCTCTCTCTCTCTCTCTCTCTCTCTCTCCTCTCTCTCTCTCTCTCTCTCTCTCTCTCTCTCTCTCTCTCTCTCTCTCTCTCTCTCTCTCTCTCTCTCTCTCTCTAATATTGTGTATGTTGCATGCTTTACTCATGCAGCAGGAAGTGTTCTGAAGCAGTAGACCTCTACCAGTGGCGTTGTGCAATATGTCGGGGCCCCCCCGCAGGTCAGACCATGAGGCCCCGCCCACTCCCCTAAATCAATAATAAAGTGAGAAAATGTTGCTTTTTTCGCCGCGTGGGAGCAAATTCGAGACACATATTCGGTTGCAAAAAGGTGTCCCACGGTCTCCTCTATGGCCGTGAATATTTTCACGCGGATGGGAATCACGGCGTTGTAGCTGGGACACATGCGAACAGCTACTTAAGAAACACTAGATTCTAATCAAGCTGAGCATCATGTGTTCTTGCCAAATTCTTCAAGAATTTATATTAAAAAAATAATCCAATCATCATTGACATGGGATTGAAGACATGCTTAGATTATATGGGTATGGCATGGTGAAAGATATGTAGGCATACCTGGCTTATAGGAATAATTGCACCCAAAAATATAAATTGAAACTGAGGAAGACAAGAGAGCTGAACTAAGACTGAATAGAGCTGAGAAAGCTGAAGAATGCATTTTATTACTGTTGTTTACTCGTAATGTTGCTGCTTATTTGGTGACATGCTGCAGTAGTTACTTTTTGTTGTTGTTCTAAGAAGATGCTGCTACTGAAATTATGCTTCTGTTCAGTGCAATTTATTGTTTCATTCAGTTATTGATTACCTGTGCACATTTGTTTATAACATTATTTATTTATTTTGAAGTATTTATGATTTTATGTTCTATCAGATGATAATGTTACTGTATCCTGATAAATGCTGTTGTTAAGTGCCATACAACAATTTATTTTCCATTCGTGTTTTTTTTTTTTTTTTTTGTATACGTGCATATAGACAGCGTTAAATAAATGTACATTTTGTCTCATTTGTCAAATTAAATTGTTGTATTTGATCAGATGCAAAATGCAAATAAGTAAATATGGCATTATATATCAGAGGTGAGTAAGAAAATTAGCAAATATTGATGGTTAAGAATGAGACTGAATAATGACATCACACAATAGTCTAATGATTAGACTGTTGTGTGATGCCATTACTCATTAGTATTAGACTTATTCCTCTAAATATGACTTTGAAAACGGCCACAATTTCAGGATTTTTTTTCTCCAAAAGATTCTGGCGGCACGCGGTTTCGGGGGCCCCCATAGCTCTCAGGTGTTAACTCGAACCCTGCTTTGCATAATAATAGGATACTGCGACAACCAAAATACAAGCCCTGTAGGTGGGGGGCTGCTTGATCTCCCGACTGGAAGGATGAGACAAGTTGTGCTTCAGTCTGAAGGAAACTGTCCTTCAGTAAACTAACTCTAAGTTACATTGTTAATTTAGTTTGTATTTACTTTTCTAGTTTAAGTTAATTCAATTAAAGAAATTGTAACTACAATTACATTTAAAACATTGTTATGCATAATAATCATCTGTTCTGTGCGCAACCGAGGGAACATGTATGCGCGGGAGCGCGCGTGCACGTGGCGTTTGGCCTACTGTCATATTACGACTGCACCACTGCATGTAACCTGTAGTAGCATACTGGTTATGGCGAATAAAACGTTCTATTCTTCTAACCTGTCTCGCCGGCTGTAGCGTGGCTGGGGGCCTGCCTGGGCTGTGGACGCTGCGCGGCTTTCACTCTCATCTTGTTTTTCTAAGCACCGCCGCTTGCTTGGATATTTGCAGCATTTTTACCGGCGCCTTCCCGCTGTGTTTTGAACGCTGCCAATGAACATTAGTTATCAGCCCTATCGCAGGTGAGCAAATCATGCAGCCCCGCAGACCATACTGGGCTCCACTGTCTGCGCCCTGTTCGTGCGCGTTACAAAATCTAAGAGGATAGTCTACAGTGGGGGCGGGGCCCCCTAAGCTCCGGGGCCCCCCCGCACCGCGGGGGTGGCGGGGGCCTCCGCTACGCCACTGACCTCTACTGCATAACAAAGTGTACCAGCATTGTTATAATCCATAGCTGGCTGAACATGCTCCTCATCTTGGCTAGCTCCTCACAGAGGGGGTGGGAGGGGTTCTCCAGGATAGCATGCAGCTTCATTAGCATCCTCCTCTCTGCCACCACCTCTAATTTGACCAGTTCGACTCTCACCACAGAGCTAGCCTTCCTCACCAGCTTGTTCAGTTTGTTGGTGTCTCTCGAGTTGATGTCACAGCCCCGCCCCCAGCATACCACAGCATAGAAGAGGACACTGGCTACTACAGACTGGTAAAACGACTGCAGCAGTCTATTGCACACATTGAAGGACCTGAGTCTCCTCAGGAAGAATAACCTGCTGTGCTCTGTCACTTCCTCTGTCCAACCGGACTACTGTTCAAGTAAACTCCCAGGAACGTATAGGTCTCTCCAGCAGATAAGGATGGGAGTTGGGGGCCTCTTCTTGTCTCTCCGGTAGTCCACCTCCAGCTCCTTGGTCTTGCTGGTGTTGAGTTGGAGGTGGTTGCTGTGACTCCACCCTACAAAGCTCTCCGTCAGGGAACTTCTTTTTTTTTTATCCACTTTTTCTCCTTATTTTCTATTTTTCTCCCATCCCAATTTCGTGTATCCAATTCTACCCTCCCCTGTTTTGAACATTGCTCGACTATGCCCCCCACTGGTCGGTTGTAGAGAGGATAGAAGCCTTGCATCACGTGTTCCCTCCGGCACACGAGGAGGCAGCCTGTCACATCTTTTCGCCTGCCGGACTCTCATTGGCGAGGTGTAACGCATGGGAGGCTCACACTACCCTCGCCACTTCCTGTCTCTGCTGTGCTGTCTCCCAACCGACCTGTAGGGGTCGCTGTCCACAACGTCCAATCCCCACCCATCGACTTCCACCCACTGACTCTGCCAAATGAGCCAGTACGACGGCCGGCCCAAGCCGAAGGCAATGCTGAGACTGGGATTCGATACCGGAGTCTCTTGCATTGGTGACGAGCGCAATCTCCGCTACGCCACCCAGCTGCCCGTCAGAGAACTTCTGTAGGTGGCACCCACTCGAGTTGTAGCAGAAGTCAGGTGTAGCGGGTGATCAGGAAGAGTGACAGCAGGGTTCCTTGGAGGGTGGCGGTGTTGCTCACCAGCACATCTGATCCATTGTTCAAGCTAGACTCAACCTAAGTCAGAAATTATTCACATTAACGTAAAACAACGTACAGTCACTTAGACAAGCTAAATCAAGAAAAAGCTGCGAAAGAAACGAGAAATAGGGAGAAAATGGGAGGAATGTGAGCTGCTAGGACAGGCTATAGAGTTCCTTCCCTGGCTGGCTACACTTCTACAGACTGGGCAGTACACAAGGTGGACAGTGTTCCTGGCTCCAAAAAGCACAACTAATTGATTAATCAAAGCTAATGTATTGCCCCCTTGTGAAATTGACAAGCAATAATTCTGAACAGCTTAAAGGAACACGCCAACCTTTTGGGAAATTAGCTCAGTTTGAAAAACTGGGCTTTTGAGGTGATGAAATCACTGCTCCCAGGCAATAGTGGTCAGGCAAAAAATAGTTCAGAGTATATATCTGCTTAGAAAACGAAAATGTCAAATAATTTTTTTTATTTCTCCACGTGGTAAACACAGGTCACAACATGTTTACAGGACGTTTTGGAGTTGTATTTGGAGTCTATTTCGTGACTGTTGGGAACTAGGCTACAATGGCACACCTACTTCCAGTGAATGACGCTAAGCTAGGCTAACGGTGCGGCTGTATGTGCGGATGTATCTGCTTGTCTAACTCCAGGGTAGATGGCAAATGAGCTAGTTTAGCAAAAAGTTGGCGTGTTCCTTTAATACTTTAAATGTCAAGGAGTACATAATTCCTATCACCAGGCACGTGCACACATAGAGCCCAAGCCTTTTTGAGCCTCATAAAAAAGTGCCATAAAACAAAATAAAAGCATGGGTGGTGATGATGATGATGATGATAGAAACCGCTGTGGCGCATACAGTTGAATGCTGGTATTACACACATTGAGGGACACGAAGAAGTCAAGTCCGATGGATTTGGGAATCTCAAATACAAATCGGGATTGGAATAAAAAATGTATTTATATTAAACAATACAGCACTTATTCCCTCCCCCCTGAACATTTATGGAGATGTATGGGCCTTTTAAGTCAGTGATAAAAGTGTCTTTCAAGGATAAGTGAGCTCCTGCACTGATTATTATAGTTCAATATTCAATATTTGATCACCAAAACCCCCCAAAAAGCATAAAAAGGGGGCCCCCCGCCCGAAAAGGGCCCTTAAAGATCGGACTTGGTTAAAACACACACAGGTATAGTGCCCTTTTCAGCCTTTGAGCACCTGCCCCTCTAAAGTCCTGTGCACGTCCCTGCCTAGCACCTAAAAGCAACAACATTGCCAACTCCATACAAAGACTACATTTAGTCATTTAGCTGATGCTTTTATCCATGGCGACTTACTAGTTCTGTACAACAGGTCAGCAGGAAGGGTACAACTCTGGCAGTACTTACATCAGTAAGTAACATTGTTCGTCAAACAGTGTCGAACTTGAGTGCTACAGACTTGAGTGCATTATTGTTGTAACTGGAGAAAAAAGCTAAAAAATTAATTAAATCCATGCATGGATTAATAAAAATTGTTTTTAACATAATACTGTTCTGACAATATTGATGTAATTAGGTTTGCAGAAGATACAAAAATGAAATCCATAGGTTTATACAATAGGCAGAAGTATGTTGGATTTCTGTCCAGTATGAATGCGCTGTTGAGTATATAGATTTACTAAAGCAGATTTCTACACTAGACTAATACCTGACCCATTTCACATAATATGTCCTCTTTATTAATGAATCTACGACATAACTGACACAACCACGGTATGAGCAGGAAGTGAAGACGTGATGTCTCATTTCTCAGGGTTCCCTGCAGATAGAGAGAGGACGTGGGCCGGGCGCAAATGTCACTGGTTCTTTCTACTTGCTCCTCCTCCCCCTCTCTTCCCCTCCATCAAGAGAAAACTAGAGCTGATGGTGATGTATTCGATCTCTCTCAGCATGTATTGAGCAGATATATTTGATGAAGGTGTGTATTTGTTTTAAATGACGTTAAGTGTTTGGTGTTTCAGGTTGATATAACAGAACAGATCACAGGACAGAAAGGAGAGAAGGTATCGTTAGTTCAACTCACATTTGTACTTTATAGACATAGTTATATGGTTGTTGCACAGTTTAATCTCATCATATGTTTGTCTTTATAGGGTTGCAGAGGACTCAGAGGGCCTGAGGTAGAAAAAAAAACACACACACACACACACACACACACACACACACACACACACACACACACACACACACACACACACACACACACACACACACACACACACACACACACACACACACACACACACACACACACACACACACACACACACACACACACACACACACACACACACACACACACACACACACACAGGTGACTTCACCAGCAGTCTATCAGATGTGTGAACTGGGGCAGTCCTATGCACAGCCAATCAGAGTGAACATGTTCTGAAATAGAATAGGCTGAGTGGATGAGGCTCACATAGACCACAGAGCTGATTGGACGATGCATGGTAGGTGTGCAGGATCACTTGAGAGCAGAGTCTGTGCGACAGTCCACCGCAGAATACGTAACGGCGAGGGAGCGGCGAAAACTGCTTAAGGCCATGGTTACACTGGGGGTTTTTGTTTTTGTTTTGTTGCTGAATGATTACGTTTGCTGTCCTAGTTAAATAGAAATGCCGCTTTGGCAGGATAACGCGTTGCCCTACTGACAACGCTGAAATTGTGTTTCCGTTTTGGATACTCGCCAAAACTCGCCGACAACGTGTCATGTAATCTGCGCGGAGCCGTTGTTGCTCAACGCCCATGCGCAGTAGATACCGACATCTGCGTGCCCTCACCAACGTCCGGTGACGACAGACAGCTGAGCTGTCCCAAATAGCTGCAGCTACCATGTGTTGTCAAGTTATTGTTATAAGGAGCCCAGTCCAAGCTACAACAGTCTGCATTCCCTTAACAATTGTTTGTATTGAGCCGTATTGTATTGTACCCATTCTTGAAGAAAGCAGGAAGCCGGACCAGCACTCTCAGATTAAAAAGTTTTAATGGCAGCCTGAAACATACATGTTTTGGAACTGGTTTGTTTCTTCGTCAGTGTTTGGCTAGCAATTTTCAATAAGACAGAATGGTGGTTATATAGCGTACTTGGCCTATCGCGTCCCGCTCTTAAGCCTATCGAGATATACCTCATCTCATGTACCTATTGTACTCCATCAACGAAAAAAACAAGTACACCCACACCTGCCGGGTCCCGCCCCTATGGAGGTGTAGCCTATAAGACAGTAGGCATGGTCACCAAACACTCTTCCTCTATTTTCGTTTCCATCATAACGGTCGCAGTGCACCTTATGTAACTAGTTGTTATGAAAAGATTAGAGAAATTGCGTAATGTTGAATGCTTACCGGAGGTTTGCTTACCCCTGGAATCTTCGGGGCATGTTTCAGCGACACATCGGGCCTATGTTGATGTTCCTCGTCTGACGGCAGCAGGCCAAGGAGCAGCGTACAAGGTTGGCTATCGAGCCGGCTTGTACAAAGGTAGGCCCTGTGTCATCAGGCATTAATGTCGGTATTAGTAATGCTGTGAAGTATGTTTCGGCGCCAGGGCCGGGGTGGCTTGGTGAACGTTCCACCTTTTTTGGTAAATGGGCTAAGCTAGGGCTGGTGTGCTGTTGTGAATATTTTGAATGAATGCGGGACTGGTTCTCTCTGGTCCGCCTCCCCTTAACGTTGTGTATATGGGCTTGCTCATTCTACAGTATTTTGTGGTGTTAGTTCTTTTATTCATTTAACCCCTTCATGGTGCACACCACAGTGGAGGTTGCTGTTTGCAACCACCAATGGTGCTCCGTGTTAACATCAGTCCTTTGCTTTTGACATATTGAAACAGTGCCCCACCCCGGCCGACGCCATGGGTGGGTCGGCCTGGCGAGTGGCTGGTGGGCTGCTAAAGCCTGTACCGCCACGGTATGGAATTGGCAGCGATTAGAACTGTGTTCGAATTGCTGTTTTTTCTATCAAAAAAATTGTGTCTGGTGGCGGGGCCTTGAGGGCCAGCCGACGTCGACACATCGCGCGAGGTTGTTGACGTTATTAGCTTTGACCTAGCCGCACGCTATAACCGCTCAGGGTTCCCCTCTCCGCAGGGGATTTTGGTCTTCTGCTGGAGCGCGAGCGGTATTGTCCTAGGCCCCACACCGCCTCACACCGCGCAGCCAGAAGAAGAGAGAGCACGGCCTCGTCAGCGGCGATGACGAGGCCCTCGACAGGCGGCCATGAATTCCCCCGCCAGAGGTATCCTGGGCGTTGAATCGACAGGTGTCCACAAGGCCGACAGCCTTGGCGGCCGAGGGATCGGCCATGTTGGATGGGCTCGGCTTGAACAACAAGCCGTCACCGTCCTGCCGCGAGCAGCCCGCTCTCCGATCACTCCCTCCCCCAACACCAGCGGAAAAAGGGGGCTCTGATTGTTTCCTTTGGCTGCGGGCCGCGTGCCTTTTCGCTTTCGCTTCTCATGGGGACAGGGGCTGACACCCAGTGGATGGCTGAGCCTGGGTCTGTCCGTGAGAATGTTGTGCTGTCAAGCGGCTCCCACACCATAAGCTGTGTTGGTTGAGCCTGGTGTTACGTCTGTCAACTATAAGTGTTGTCAGCAGGGGGGCTCGGAACCTTTTAAGGCACACAGTGCGGGCTTCCCCGGCCTTGCCTTCGCCAGGCCAGGTATCATGTTGGTACCTCCCACTCCCGCGAGATCGGCAGTGGTCTGAAATGAAGAGGTGCGTGTGATTTAGGTGGTAGTAATATCACTGCAGGGCTACGGTGTGTAGGCCCATGGGGTCCTCACGCCTTGCATGTCCGGCTGCAGAACAACTCCTCAGCATGTTCTGGAGGGGTATTCAGTGGGGGGGCTTTTGTTACCTGGATTGATGTCAGCTTCCCCCGTATCAAACCGGCCCTTTCTGTCGGGGTCCCCCCTTGGGTGCGATTGCCTCGTGGGTAGTGTCGGGTTCCGACCCGACTCCACGGAACGCTCTGCTCGCAAAGGTCCAGGGTTGGCTACGCACACAGCGGGTGGGACCGGGTCGACTATCTACAGTTCCTGGCGGACCTGCGCCACATGGCGGCGGGTGCGTTGGGAGTGTCATCACATATGACTACGGCAGTACCATATGTCGAGGTGGATGGAGAGAACGCTGAGGCGGGGACTTGTGTTTACACAACCCCGCCCGTTTTCGGGTTTGGTACAGACCCTATTGTCAGGGTCACCAGCAGTGACAGCTCTGGTCAACGAGATCCAATCTCTGTGGACGAAGCAAGCCATCGTCGTGGCGTTCTCCTCCCGGTGTTCTCTGGTGCCTGAGAAATCCGGAGGGGGGGGTGTCAGACCCATGCTGGAACTGTCCCATGGGAAGGTTCGGCATTTTTTGGATCGTCTCCTACCTGTTGAACACTGTCAGGTGGGGGTCTGGTTCTCCTCCATAGACCTGTAGGATGCGTATTCGCATCTCCGATCTTCCATCCTAGGGCTTACCTACGCTTCCTTTGCAGGGTTAGCGTATGAGTACCAGAGGCTGCCATTCGGTTTTTTCTCTGGCTCCCCGCATCTTCACCAAGTGCGTGGACGCCGCACTGGGGCCTCTGCGTCGTCAGGGGTTACGGAGTGTATTCTGCCCTGACGACGTTCTGGTCCTTCACGGTCAAGGTGGATCGTCAGGTCTCGTACCAGGCAGGTCCCTGCCAGCCTGGGGTTTGCTGTAGACTGGATGTAGAGTACTCCTCTTCCCAGTCAACGGTTGGAGGGCTATGGGCATCCCTCTCAGAGTGTGTTGTCGACACGCTCGGGAGGTTCCGTCCTAGGACGGTTACGGCGCTGTCTCACGTCACGTTTTTCACCGACGCCTCCCTCGCTGCTGACGTGTCGGGCCAACGCAGTAGGGGGCAGCTGGCAAACCATGCTGCCCGGTCTGCGCTACGTTCAATGTGTTGGTATTGAAAGCGGTCCTTCTGGTCCTCAAACGGTGTTGATCAGGACGGACAATACGACGTCAGTGTCGTATATCGACAGACAGGGAGGAGTACGCTCCCCCCGTCTGCACCAGGCGGCGGGCGGCCGGCTATGGGCGTCCTCCATCTGCGTGGCCTGAGGGCTCCCCACATCCCCGGCAGGGTGAATGTGGGTACAGGTGTACTGTCGCGGGGCGGTCCTCATCCTGACGGGTGGGGATTACGTCCGGACATAGCCAGGCAGGTCTGGGACCGATGCCGTGCCGCCTGGGATTCTTCCCCATACATCTGTTAGGTCAGTTGTTGGGACGGGTACGTTGAGGAGCGCAGGTTCTTGATCCTGATGGTGCCGGACCGGGGCGCAGCTGTGTGGTTCCCGGTCCTGATCCAGCTACTGGTAGTTTGGAGAGGATGGACCCTTCTGTGGTTGATACCATCCGGAATGCGCATGCTCCCTCCACTGTCGCGCTTTACACGGGCAGATGGCGTATGTTCCACGTGTGGTGTAAGGCGGGGGGCCGGGACCCAGTCTCCTGCCCCCTGGATGCTGTCCTTAGTTGCCTCCAGTCTCTCCTTGATAGACTGTCGGCTTCAGCGGTGAGGGTATATGCGGCAGCTATATCCTCCTATCATGAGGAATTTTAGGGGGATGTCTTGTTCAGCCACCCTCTTGTGAAGCGTTTCCTGCTTGGCGCTCGACGCGTTAAGCCGGTGCAACGCTCTTTGGCTCCAAGTTGGGATCTTCAATTGGTCCTCGGTCGGTTGTCCTTGGCCCCGTTTGAGCCTCTTGAGCAAGCGCCGTTGGAACAGCTGTCGTTCAAGACTGCATTCTTGCTGGCCGTCACCTCCGCTGAACGTGTGGTTGTGCTTTGTGCTCTCTCGGTACAACCAGAGTGCCTGTCTTTCGTTCCGATTGCGGTGCCACTCTGCGGCCTAATCCTGCCTTCGTGCCTGTAAATATCCGGAGTTCTTCCGCTCCAGGGATATTGTGGTTCAGGCGTTTCATCCGCCTCCTCACGCTAGTGAGTTAGATGCGGGCCTTCACCTGTCATGTCCGGTCCGTGCTTTGGGAATTACCTCAGCCGTACTCAGGACCTCGGGGTCACCGATCAGCTTTTTGTCTGTCACGGTGGTTCTCAGGCTGGTAAGGCACTATCGAACAACGCCTGTCCCATTGGTTGTGCGAGGGCATTTCCCTCTGCTACACGTTGGCCGGGCTGGATCCCCCTGGGGGCGTCAGGGCGCACTCCACTCGTGGGGTGGCTGCCTCTGCCGCTCTCCTGGGTGGGGCCTCGGTGGAGGACATCTGTGCTGCAGCTTCATGGTCCTCCCCGGGCCCCTTTGTAAGGTTTTACCTCATGGACATGACCGGGGGTTCTGTCTCCCAGGCGGTTCTGGGGTCTGTGGCCTTTCCTGCTTCCCATCCTTTGGTAGGGTAGCAGGAGTGTGTGGGTATGGGCCACAGTGTGTTAGGTCACGCGTGGTTCCGCCTCTGCTGTGTGTTCAAGGGGTTCTAGTTCCCTCTTGCTCGCACTCAGGTGGAGTTGACTGCGCCCCCCCTTCATTAGGAAGGATGGGGTGACGGGGCTCCCCAACCCCTTGATGTGGGCTTACGGGTCCTCAGGGGGTACATTTGTCGGGCCTCGCGTCCGCTCTAAACCCATATCTCGATAGGCTTAAGAGCGGGACGCGATAGGCCAAGTACGCTATATAACGGAAGGTTATGTATATAACCTAGTTATATGAGTACTGGCTGAGCGTCCCGCTCTTAAGCGGCCCTGAGTTCCCTTGAGGGATCTTTTACTGGAAACGAGATTTTGGCGAGGAAGAGTGTTTGGTGACCATGCCTACTGTCTTATAGGCTACACCTCCATAGGGGCGGGACCCGGCAGGTGTGGGTGTACTTGTTCTTTTCGTTGATGGAGTACAATAGGTACATGAGATGAGGTATATCTCGATAGGCTTAAGAGCGGGACGCTCAGCCAGTACTCATATAACTAGGTTATATACATAACCTTCCGTTATATACACAGGGTAGGCAGGAAATGACGCAGGTGTCCCTGGGATTGTTGGTCAACTATGACCCTAGGAAGGACCTTTAAATATAAATATAAAGTCTATTCCTAAATACAAAAAATACATATATACCAAAATTACCAAATTAACAAAAACAAAATAAATCTTGCCCCTATTTTCTAGGGCTAAATAGATAAGCCCCTTACCGTATTTACAAAATAAAAATTCTCATATGAGCAACCTTGGAAAACGATACCTCATACATAAAACAATCATAATTAATCGTGAAATAATAATAATGATGGTGAAAGGCACTTAAAGGAAACAGGTAAACACGTTCTCTTCATTCATTCCTCTTGGTTCAATGCAATTGAACAAGTGAATATAATAACATTCACGTTGCAATAATAACTTGTGCCTGTCTCCCCCTCTAGAGGGCCTGTGGACTAACTCAAGTCCCATGTATTTGATATCATTAACGGCAAGTTATTCTCCATATTTCTCCAAACAACTCACGGTATCTTGTTCCGTCAAACCAAACAATCATAACAACAAATAAAAAAAACATCAAAAGAAAAACACTAAAAAAAAGGAATTATAAACAAAAGGTCAAGAGCAATGTGTTTGGTTAGCAGACATGTCCAAAAAAGGAGTAGAGGGAAGCTACTGTAAGCTTATTGATCCCTACCCCCTTACATTTATATTTGTTCTTCCATTAATTTTAATAGATATAACATAATTTAGTATATTACAATATAGTTGTTGTGAAGGATCAGATTAAACCGAATATATATATATTTATTTATGGATATATATTTAATAGTATTTGTATATCGTTTGATATCCCTTGTATATTCTTTGTACATATACACTGAATATCCCTTTAGTCTACTACAGCCCATAATAGTTCATTCTCTCATTGGCAAGAACCTGGCGCCAGCAGACAGGCCCCTTGAGTCAAGTTCAATAGTGCCGACGAACATGTCCCAACTAGCCCCGGTTCCGCGTAGGAATACGGCTACCGAAATACGAATGGTACTATTTGTTCACCGTGCATATAAATATGGCGCAAGTAAAGTAGAACTTTCTTTTAGTCCATTAGTCCTTTACCCTCCAACCTAGTAACAGACGTGAAGCCTCACCCACGACCCACGTGTGGTGCAGTATGGCCTATTTGGCCCCAGAATAGGCATTGAGACCTCGTGTAAATTCATAGCTGAATTGTCATAGTTTGGCACTGTACCGTCGAGTGGGACGTATTTCTATTAAGTTAATAATATTCTATTAGGTATGGTGCATCGTTCGGTTAGAGTTCTAAAGTGAGCAGCACCCCCATCGTTTCCTCGCGTTATCAAGAGTCTTAACCAGGCTGGGCAGACCACGCGTGGTGCTTTCATCCGAGGAGTTCTGGGCGAGGACGAGTGGACCTGCACATTGGATTACCTACCCGGACGACTGCTGAGCCTATACGGCATGGAATATCTATTTGCTTTGGGTGCTTTGATTTGTGGAGCGGATAACAGCCAACGCCGGTGAGTGTTGGAATTACCCCCGAGAGGAGCCCAGGTGAGACGGTGCTCAACCCAGACCGAGGCCGCCTCGCTTCTCCTTCGTTGTGGACCTACAGCCTACAGCTACCGTCTACAAGAGGGCCCAAGTGTATTCATCTGTGGATCAAGATCCTGCGGGCACTGTGTTCTGTACCTGAATTCTCCCCAGGAATCGTTGGCCAGATGGGATGCAGCTGACGGCTCTCCAAACCCCCCCCCCCCCTACTGACTTACAACCAGCAGGACCCCTTTAGTATCCCGCTATAATCCTTAAGTACCATCGCTATAGTTCCCTAAAGAACCAGGTTGTATACTTGCTTCCTGCGTAACCAGAGATTGGACATTCAGTGTTGATTTGCCTACGAATACTCATTTGCCTTACAAGTGCATTCAAATCATAAATGTAATTAAGTGAATGTTGTATATACCTTTTGCTATATTAAACCTTCAACTGTTATATTTGTGTGGACCTGATTTCATATGTGGGAAAGTGTTCATCATACTTAGATATCGTGTACTGTATGGCCAGAAGTTAAAGTACATCAAGCGGTAGTGGTTTAATGATACCATACTTATCAATACAGTCAGGGAATTGTACCCCTCAGTTACAATTGGTCCTTCGAGCCGGAGGGTAACTAGTGTAATATTAATATAGTGTTATTAATATTGAAATGGCCTATGATGAACACTCCACGAAACGGTCCTCCTAACGTAGAACGCCCGCGGCGCAGACGACAGACACCTCAGTACTTAGAGGATTACGCTGTCAGTCAACTACCTAGCCTTCTACAGACGGTAAACGCGGTAAAAGTAGAAAGTAAAATTATGTCTGACCTTAACGACCAGGTTACCCCGACCACAGAGGCCCTAGTGGGTTCTAATGTAACTGACCAAGCTCACGGTGGGGACCAGGAGGGAACAGACATGCCTTTACCCCCCGCCAATACCGAAGAAGTAGTCCCGACCCGCTCCGGGAGGAAGACAACCCTCCAGAGGTGGAACCCTGCACGGAACAAGATGAGGAGAGCGCCGAGGAGATAGAGCTCCAGGACTCCCCAACGAGTACAGCCAGGAGCGGCTCACCTCTACAAGCGTCTTCCCCCAGCGAGGCGGAGAGGATGCTGTCACAGGCGTTCCTCGTCAGCCTGACAGCCTCTACCGAACGCGATCGACTCCAGGGTGAACGCGATCGACTTCAGGGTGAACGCGATCGACTCCAAACACAGCAACGGAGCGAAGAAGAGCACATACGCCTGGAGATGAGACGCCTTCAGACGGAAGAGAATATGGCAAGAGACCGGTCCGACACCCAGCGCGCCGCTGACGGTGCCCAAAGAGAAGCAGAGCGCGACATCGCTCTCATCCAGCGCGAAGCCGAGCGCGACAGACTACAGGGCGAGCGTGACAGACTACAAGCGCAGCTAATGGAGCAGCTGATCACCAAGGCAACACCCTCTCCCTCCGCCAGGGGTTCAAGGGCCTCGTCGAGACAACAGTCAAGGGCAGCATCCCCTAACCGACCAAGCGACCCTGAACTTGACCACCAGAGAGAGCCTATACCCCCCGCAGACCCCCTTCCCCGACCGGTCCAAGCGAGACCCAGCTACAAGGAAGGAGCAGCATACACTGCGGAGAGGCTAAATAAACGACTACAGGATCTAGAGGACCTGACAGAAGAAGAAGAGGGAGAGGAGGAGAACCAAGCCCGACGACAGCACAGTACTCCACCGGACCAGGAGGTCCAGTACAGCCCAGGCTATACCCCCGCGGCGCTGCGCTACAGACCCCCGACTCTATTCACGGGTGAGCATGACGCACGACCAGCCCCGAGGAACAGCACCTGGACCAGCGGGCCATGGTACCCTGCCGGTACCAGCCCACAGAGAGGCGCAAGAGGAGACTCGCCTAGGAGGCCTCTCTCCCAACGCTCACCGATGTGCCAGCCATCCACGGCGTCATACATTGGCACACCGACGTTTCCAGACTTCACCCATGAGAATCGAGCACAGTACACGGAGCTCCGGATGTGCTTAGAGACAATGATGGTGGATGTCGTTGACGAACGCCACAAGTATGCAATATTACTGAAGCACCTGAAAGTACCCCGAGCGCACAATATAGCGCTAGCCTATGCCACCTCTACGACCCCATACACCGCGGCTCTAGCAGCGCTGGACCAGAGATATGGACGTATATGGGATTACGTAATCCAAGAGATAAGGCATATTGACCGCCTACCCCCAGCAACAGACAATCGCTCACTAGACGACCTGTCTATAAAAGTGCAGTCCCTGGTAGGGATGCTGGGAGCGCAACGAGAAAAGGGTATGCACGAGCTATACGCCAACTCTAACGTCGAGAGGATTTTAGAGAAGCTGCCGCCCGCCAGACAAGAGCGCTTTAGGCGGCAAAGAGACCACCGTGATCCTAACGGTCCCGAACCATCCCTCCTCGATTTAGCCGACTTCCTGACGAGAGAAGTCAGCAGCCTACGCTTGGATACATTCGTGCGGAGCACACCAAGCTCCAGAGAGGGACCTAGGAGAGTAAACGATGGAAGAAGATCAGTGACCATGCACCAATCAGAATCAGTACCGAGCAGTAAGAACCACAGTACCCCCTCGAGAAAAGAGAAGTGGAAGATGGTGTGCCCGTACTGCGAGAAGGAACACTGGCTGTCACAATGTGACCTGTTCAAGAAGATGAATGCAGAAGAAGTGAGTCAATGGATAAAGTCCAACAGGCGCTGTTACCGATGTGCGCGCAGTCACATGGCAGCCGAGTGCCGCCTAAAGAAGAGGTGCAGTCGGTGTGACGCAGCCCACCTAGATGTCCTACACGACAGTAACAGAAGAAAGCCTGCACCTGCACCATCGAGCAGCACAAAGGCAAGTGTCATGTACATTGACCCCGCCAGCAGCAGCGGCGCCCAGGTGCTCTTAAAGGTAGTCCGTGTAACATTGAGCCACCAAGATAAAGTCATGGACACTTACGCCGTCCTTGATGACGGGTCAGAGAAGACCCTTCTCCTCGCATCCGCTGCGGCCCAGCTGGGACTGCGGGGGAGCGAGAACCAGATGACGATTCGGACAATAAGAAGAGATTTAAAGACGATAAAAGGCGAGAATGTCTCCTTCACTATCGCAGCAAGCGGGCAGCCAGAGAGACGGTATAGGATTACAAATGCTTTCACCAGCCAAGAAATAGGACTATCACAGTACACCTACCCCATCGCCAAACTGATGGATAAATATGTGCACCTGCGTCAACTACCTATCCCGCTCATAGACGGCGCCACCCCGACCCTGCTGATAGGCTCCGACCATGCAGACCTCATAGTCCCGATAGACCGGGTCCATACAGGACCCAGAGGCTGTCCTGCAGCAGTCGAGACCCGCCTAGGATGGACACTACAAGGCCCCCTCGCTAAATCTCTCAACCGAACAGCAGCCACTAGCTGCCTCCACTCCAGAGTGACAGAAGAAGACACCACTCTCCTGCAGCATGTCGAGAGGCTATGGACACTAGAGACAATGCCCTTTAAGAACGAAAAGAAAGACATTCGTTCTAAAGAAGACATTTATGCCATAAACCTCCTCGAGCAAGGGACAAAGAGAATCACAGTCGGCGGAGTGATGAGATACGCAACTCCACTCCTGAGGCGAGAGGGAATGCCCACCTTTCACACCACGAAAGAAGCTACGGAGCGGTATCTATTGAACACAGAGCGGCGCCTAGCCAAAGACCCCGCTCAAGAGAGTGTGTACCGCGCTGAGATTGAGAAGCTAATCACAGCGAGACACGTAATGAAGATTGACATTAAAGAGGCCGATCAGACGACCGAATCATGGTACGTGCCGCACCACAAGGTCCACCACAACGGCAAGGATCGCATTGTGTTTAACTGCAGCTACCAGATCGGATCCCAGAATCTGAATAAAGAGCTCTTGCCCGGCCCCACACTCGGCCCCTCTCTACTAGGCGTGCTACTACGCTTCCGCCAGGACAAGGTGGCTATCAGCGGGGATATCAAAGGGATGTTCCTGCAGGTGAGACTAGTGGAGGAGGATAAGCCCCTACTGCGGTTCCTATGGAGAGAGAGGATCGGAGATGAGCACCCAGCCATCTACCAATGGGAAGTCCTCCCCTTCGGAACCACATGCAGCCCGTGCTGTGCTACATTTGCACTGCAGAAACACGTCGCAGAGGACCCAGCAGCAGATGAAGAGGTCCGACACAGTGTGAAGAACAGTTTCTACGTGGACAACTGTTTACAAAGCGTTTCGACCCAAGAAGAAGCCGAGGCTCTCCTACTCAAGCTACGCGCCTCCCTGATCAAAGACGGCTTTGATCTCAGGCAGTGGGCCAGCAGCGACCCGCAAGTATTGCGCAGCCTCTCCCCCGCGGACAAGGCAGCCAGTAGCGAGACCTGGATGGCGACCATCCCAGGAGAAGCCCAAGAAATGACACTAGGACTAGTCTGGCGCTTCAAAACAGACTCGCTCCACTATAGACACAAACCCCTGACCACGGAGCAGGGAAGGTCGACGGCGATACCGACCACCAGACGGAGTGTGTACAGAACACTCGCCAGACAATATGACCCGTTGGGATGTATTCTACCTTACACCACCAGGGCAAAGATGATTGTACGAGCACTATGGGACAAGGACCAGGGCTGGGACGACCCAATACCCGCACACCTTGCCTCCACATGGAGAGAGTGGGAGACGGAACTCCGCTCACTCCCAGGCGTCAACATACGCCGCAGCTACTTCCCACCCACAGTGAGGCCAGAGACATGCAAGATGGATCTACACGTCTTCAGCGACGCCTCCGAAGTAGCCTATGGATCTGTGGCCTACTTGCGTGCCCAAGAGAAGGGAGGAGAGATACACACCGCTTTCATCCTGGCTCGCTCAAGAATAGCCCCACGAAAGCAACAATCTATCCCGCGTCTAGAGCTCTGCGCAGCCCTAGCAGGAGCGCATCTAGCCACGTTAATCCAACGTGAACTCACCATCCCGGTGCAAAGAACAATCTTGTGATCAGACTCTACGACAGTACTCACATGGATCAAGTCTGATTCATGCAGATACAAGGTCTTCGTGGGAGTCAGAGTCACAGAGATTCAAGAGTTAACAGAAGCAGCAAGCTGGCGGTATGTGGACACCAAACACAACCCAGCTGACGTCATCACCCGGGGAATGTCCCTAGATGACCTCACCCGTCACAACATCTACAGTGACGGACCAGAGTTCCTCAAGCTCCCGGAAGAAGAGTGGCCTACGCCCACCCCACGGGAGGCGAGTAAAGAGGAGGCTGAAAACAAGAAACCTATGTTCTGTGGATTGAGCACAGTTGCCTCCACAGACCCCAACATAGATGATTGCCTCACCCTACAGAGTGCGCAGCTAAAGACATTCCTGTGGCACCACCCAGAGATTCAGCCCACCACTGACATTTCAGCAGCTGACTACGAAGAAGCAGAACTTCTTCTACTACAACTAGCCCAGAGAGACTCGTTCCCCGATGAGCTAGACTGTCTACAGGGAGGAAAGCCCGTCCCATCAGACAGCAGACTGCTCCACCTGGCACCCGAGAGTGACGCCCATAATCTCATCAGAGTGGGTGGTCGTCTGCGGAGAGCCCCCGACCTACCGGATGACGTTAAGTACCCGATAGTCTTGAACAGCCGACACAAGGTCACAGAGCTGATCATAAAGAAATACGACGAGGATGTGCACCACGCATGAGCAGAGAGAGTCTTCGCGGAGATCAGACGTCGCTATTGGATACTTCAAGGGAGAGAAGCAGTGCGACACTTCCAGCGAACCTGTCTAGACTGCCAAAAGTGGCGCGCGCAGCCCAGCATACCCCGGATGGCTGACCTACCTCCCTGTCGCCTCCGACTCGGCGACAAGCCTTTTCACTCCACAGGCATGGACTGTTTTGGCCCGTTGTATATAAAGAAAGGAAGAGGAACCGAGAAGCGGTGGGGTATTGTATTCAAATGCATGACCACCAGAGCGATACATATCGAACTCCTTCCAACCATGAGCACAGACTCATTCCTTATGGCCTTCCGAAGATTCACATCGCGGAAAGGACAACGAGAAAAGGGTATGCACGAGCTATACGCCAACTCTAACGTCGAGAGGATTTTAGAGAAGCTGCCGCCCGCCAGACAAGAGCGCTTTAGGCGGCAAAGAGACCACCGTGATCCTAACGGTCCCGAACCATCCCTCCTCGATTTAGCCGACTTCCTGACGAGAGAAGTCAGCAGCCTACGCTTGGATACATTCGTGCGGAGCACACCAAGCTCCAGAGAGGGACCTAGGAGAGTAAACGATGGAAGAAGATCAGTGACTGTCATGCACCAATCAGAATCAGTACCGAGCAGTAAGAACCACAGTACCCCCTCGAGAAAAGAGAAGTGGAAGATGGTGTGCCCGTACTGCGAGAAGGAACACTGGCTGTCACAATGTGACCTGTTCAAGAAGATGAATGCAGAAGAAGTGAGTCAATGGATAAAGTCCAACAGGCGCTGTTACCGATGTGCGCGCAGTCACATGGCAGCCGAGTGCCGCCTAAAGAAGAGGTGCAGTCGGTGTGACGCAGCCCACCTAGATGTCCTACACGACAGTAACAGAAGAAAGCCTGCACCTGCACCATCGAGCAGCACAAAGGCAAGTGTCATGTACATTGACCCCGCCAGCAGCAGCGGCGCCCAGGTGCTCTTAAAGGTAGTCCGTGTAACATTGAGCCACCAAGATAAAGTCATGGACACTTACGCCATCCTTGATGACGGGTCAGAGAAGACCCTTCTCCTCGCATCCGCTGCGGCCCAGCTGGGACTGCGGGGGAGCGAGAACCAGATGACGATTCGGACAATAAGAAGAGATTTAAAGACGATAAAAGGCGAGAATGTCTCCTTCACTATCGCAGCAAGCGGGCAGCCAGAGAGACGGTATAGGATTACAAATGCTTTCACCAGCCAAGAAATAGGACTATCACAGTACACCTACCCCATCGCCAAACTGATGGATAAATATGTGCACCTGCGTCAACTACCTATCCCGCTCATAGACGGCGCCACCCCGACCCTGCTGATAGGCTCCGACCATGCAGACCTCATAGTCCCGATAGACCGGGTCCATACAGGACCCAGAGGCTGTCCTGCAGCAGTCGAGACCCGCCTAGGATGGACACTACAAGGCCCCCTCGCTAAATCTCTCAACCGAACAGCAGCCACTAGCTGCCTCCACTCCAGAGTGACAGAAGAAGACACCACTCTCCTGCAGCATGTCGAGAGGCTATGGACACTAGAGACAATGCCCTTTAAGAACGAAAAGAAAGACATTCGTTCTAAAGAAGACATTTACGCCATAAACCTCCTCGAGCAAGGGACAAAGAGAATCACAGTCGGCGGAGTGATGAGATACGCAACTCCACTCCTGAGGCGAGAGGGAATGCCCACCTTTCACACCACGAAAGAAGCTACGGAGCGGTATCTATTGAACACAGAGCGGCGCCTAGCCAAAGACCCCGCTCAAGAGAGTGTGTACCGCGCTGAGATTGAGAAGCTAATCACAGCGAGACACGTAATGAAGATTGACATTAAAGAGGCCGATCAGATGACCGAATCATGGTACGTGCCGCACCACAAGGTCCACCACAACGGCAAGGATCGCATTGTGTTTAACTGCAGCTACCAGATCGGATCCCAGAATCTGAATAAAGAGCTCTTGCCCGGCCCCACACTCGGCCCCTCTCTACTAGGCGTGCTACTACGCTTCCGCCAGGACAAGGTGGCTATCAGCGGGGATATCAAAGGGATGTTCCTGCAGGTGAGACTAGTGGAGGAGGATAAGCCCCTACTGCGGTTCCTATGGAGAGAGAGGATCGGAGATGAGCACCCAGCCATCTACCAATGGGAAGTCCTCCCCTTCGGAACCACATGCAGCCCGTGCTGTGCTACATTTGCACTGCAGAAACACGTCGCAGAGGACCCAGCAGCAGATGAAGAGGTCCGACACAGTGTGAAGAACAGTTTCTACGTGGACAACTGTTTACAAAGCGTTTCGACCCAAGAAGAAGCCGAGGCTCTCCTACTCAAGCTACGCGCCTCCCTGATCAAAGACGGCTTTGATCTCAGGCAGTGGGCCAGCAGCGACCCGCAAGTATTGCGCAGCCTCTCCCCCGCGGACAAGGCAGCCAGTAGCGAGACCTGGATGGCGACCATCCCAGGAGAAGCCCAAGAAATGACACTAGGACTAGTCTGGCGCTTCAAAACAGACTCGCTCCACTATAGACACAAACCCCTGACCACGGAGCAGGGAAGGTCGACGGCGATACCGACCACCAGACGGAGTGTGTACAGAACACTCGCCAGACAATATGACCCGTTGGGATGTATTCTACCTTACACCACCAGGGCAAAGATGATTGTACGAGCACTATGGGACAAGGACCAGGGCTGGGACGACCCAATACCCGCACACCTTGCCTCCACATGGAGAGAGTGGGAGACGGAACTCCGCTCACTCCCAGGCGTCAACATACGCCGCAGCTACTTCCCACCCACAGTGAGGCCAGAGACATGCAAGATGGATCTACACGTCTTCAGCGACGCCTCCGAAGTAGCCTATGGATCTGTGGCCTACTTGCGTGCCCAAGAGAAGGGAGGAGAGATACACACCGCTTTCATCCTGGCTCGCTCAAGAATAGCCCCACGAAAGCAACAATCTATCCCGCGTCTAGAGCTCTGCGCAGCCCTAGCAGGAGCGCATCTAGCCACGTTAATCCAACGTGAACTCACCATCCCGGTGCAAAGAACAATCTTGTGATCAGACTCTACGACAGTACTCACATGGATCAAGTCTGATTCATGCAGATACAAGGTCTTCGTGGGAGTCAGAGTCACAGAGATTCAAGAGTTAACAGAAGCAGCAAGCTGGCGGTATGTGGACACCAAACACAACCCAGCTGACGTCATCACCCGGGGAATGTCCCTAGATGACCTCACCCGTCACAACATCTACAGTGACGGACCAGAGTTCCTCAAGCTCCTGGAAGAAGAGTGGCCTACGCCCACCCCACGGGAGGCGAGTAAAGAGGAGGCTGAAAACAAGAAACCTATGTTCTGTGGATTGAGCACAGTTGCCTCCACAGACCCCAACATAGATGATTGCCTCACCCTACAGAGTGCGCAGCTAAAGACATTTCTGTGGCACCACCCAGAGATTCAGCCCACCACTGACATTTCAGCAGCTGACTACGAAGAAGCAGAACTTCTTCTACTACAACTAGCCCAGAGAGACTCGTTCCCCGATGAGCTAGACTGTCTACAGGGAGGAAAGCCCGTCCCATCAGACAGCAGACTGCTCCACCTGGCACCCGAGAGTGACGCCCATAATCTCATCAGAGTGGGTGGTCGTCTGCGGAGAGCCCCCGACCTACCGGATGACGTTAAGTACCCGATAGTCTTGAACAGCCGACACAAGGTCACAGAGCTGATCATAAAGAAATACGACGAGGATGTGCACCACGCATGAGCAGAGAGAGTCTTCGCGGAGATCAGACGTCGCTATTGGATACTTCAAGGGAGAGAAGCAGTGCGACACTTCCAGCGAACCTGTCTAGACTGCCAAAAGTGGCGCGCGCAGCCCAGCATACCCCGGATGGCTGACCTACCTCCCTGTCGCCTCCGACTCGGCGACAAGCCTTTTCACTCCACAGGCATGGACTGTTTTGGCCCGTTGTATATAAAGAAAGGAAGAGGAACCGAGAAGCGGTGGGGTATTGTATTCAAATGCATGACCACCAGAGCGATACATATCGAACTCCTTCCAACCATGAGCACAGACTCATTCCTTATGGCCTTCCGAAGATTCACATCGCGGAAAGGACAACGAGAAAAGGGTATGCACGAGCTATACGCCAACTCTAACGTCGAGAGGATTTTAGAGAAGCTGCCGCCCGCCAGACAAGAGCGCTTTAGGCGGCAAAGAGACCACCGTGATCCTAACGGTCCCGAACCATCCCTCCTCGATTTAGCCGACTTCCTGACGAGAGAAGTCAGCAGCCTACGCTTGGATACATTCGTGCGGAGCACACCAAGCTCCAGAGAGGGACCTAGGAGAGTAAACGATGGAAGAAGATCAGTGACTGTCATGCACCAATCAGAATCAGTACCGAGCAGTAAGAACCACAGTACCCCCTCGAGAAAAGAGAAGTGGAAGATGGTGTGCCCGTACTGCGAGAAGGAACACTGGCTGTCACAATGTGACCTGTTCAAGAAGATGAATGCAGAAGAAGTGAGTCAATGGATAAAGTCCAACAGGCGCTGTTACCGATGTGCGCGCAGTCACATGGCAGCCGAGTGCCGCCTAAAGAAGAGGTGCAGTCGGTGTGACGCAGCCCACCTAGATGTCCTACACGACAGTAACAGAAGAAAGCCTGCACCTGCACCATCGAGCAGCACAAAGGCAAGTGTCATGTACATTGACCCCGCCAGCAGCAGCGGCGCCCAGGTGCTCTTAAAGGTAGTCCGTGTAACATTGAGCCACCAAGATAAAGTCATGGACACTTACGCCATCCTTGATGACGGGTCAGAGAAGACCCTTCTCCTCGCATCCGCTGCGGCCCAGCTGGGACTGCGGGGGAGCGAGAACCAGATGACGATTCGGACAATAAGAAGAGATTTAAAGACGATAAAAGGCGAGAATGTCTCCTTCACTATCGCAGCAAGCGGGCAGCCAGAGAGACGGTATAGGATTACAAATGCTTTCACCAGCCAAGAAATAGGACTATCACAGTACACCTACCCCATCGCCAAACTGATGGATAAATATGTGCACCTGCGTCAACTACCTATCCCGCTCATAGACGGCGCCACCCCGACCCTGCTGATAGGCTCCGACCATGCAGACCTCATAGTCCCGATAGACCGGGTCCATACAGGACCCAGAGGCTGTCCTGCAGCAGTCGAGACCCGCCTAGGATGGACACTACAAGGCCCCCTCGCTAAATCTCTCAACCGAACAGCAGCCACTAGCTGCCTCCACTCCAGAGTGACAGAAGAAGACACCACTCTCCTGCAGCATGTCGAGAGGCTATGGACACTAGAGACAATGCCCTTTAAGAACGAAAAGAAAGACATTCGTTCTAAAGAAGACATTTACGCCATAAACCTCCTCGAGCAAGGGACAAAGAGAATCACAGTCGGCGGAGTGATGAGATACGCAACTCCACTCCTGAGGCGAGAGGGAATGCCCACCTTTCACACCACGAAAGAAGCTACGGAGCGGTATCTATTGAACACAGAGCGGCGCCTAGCCAAAGACCCCGCTCAAGAGAGTGTGTACCGCGCTGAGATTGAGAAGCTAATCACAGCGAGACACGTAATGAAGATTGACATTAAAGAGGCCGATCAGATGACCGAATCATGGTACGTGCCGCACCACAAGGTCCACCACAACGGCAAGGATCGCATTGTGTTTAACTGCAGCTACCAGATCGGATCCCAGAATCTGAATAAAGAGCTCTTGCCCGGCCCCACACTCGGCCCCTCTCTACTAGGCGTGCTACTACGCTTCCGCCAGGACAAGGTGGCTATCAGCGGGGATATCAAAGGGATGTTCCTGCAGGTGAGACTAGTGGAGGAGGATAAGCCCCTACTGCGGTTCCTATGGAGAGAGAGGATCGGAGATGAGCACCCAGCCATCTACCAATGGGAAGTCCTCCCCTTCGGAACCACATGCAGCCCGTGCTGTGCTACATTTGCACTGCAGAAACACGTCGCAGAGGACCCAGCAGCAGATGAAGAGGTCCGACACAGTGTGAAGAACAGTTTCTACGTGGACAACTGTTTACAAAGCGTTTCGACCCAAGAAGAAGCCGAGGCTCTCCTACTCAAGCTACGCGCCTCCCTGATCAAAGACGGCTTTGATCTCAGGCAGTGGGCCAGCAGCGACCCGCAAGTATTGCGCAGCCTCTCCCCCGCGGACAAGGCAGCCAGTAGCGAGACCTGGATGGCGACCATCCCAGGAGAAGCCCAAGAAATGACACTAGGACTAGTCTGGCGCTTCAAAACAGACTCGCTCCACTATAGACACAAACCCCTGACCACGGAGCAGGGAAGGTCGACGGCGATACCGACCACCAGACGGAGTGTGTACAGAACACTCGCCAGACAATATGACCCGTTGGGATGTATTCTACCTTACACCACCAGGGCAAAGATGATTGTACGAGCACTATGGGACAAGGACCAGGGCTGGGACGACCCAATACCCGCACACCTTGCCTCCACATGGAGAGAGTGGGAGACGGAACTCCGCTCACTCCCAGGCGTCAACATACGCCGCAGCTACTTCCCACCCACAGTGAGGCCAGAGACATGCAAGATGGATCTACACGTCTTCAGCGACGCCTCCGAAGTAGCCTATGGATCTGTGGCCTACTTGCGTGCCCAAGAGAAGGGAGGAGAGATACACACCGCTTTCATCCTGGCTCGCTCAAGAATAGCCCCACGAAAGCAACAATCTATCCCGCGTCTAGAGCTCTGCGCAGCCCTAGCAGGAGCGCATCTAGCCACGTTAATCCAACGTGAACTCACCATCCCGGTGCAAAGAACAATCTTGTGATCAGACTCTACGACAGTACTCACATGGATCAAGTCTGATTCATGCAGATACAAGGTCTTCGTGGGAGTCAGAGTCACAGAGATTCAAGAGTTAACAGAAGCAGCAAGCTGGCGGTATGTGGACACCAAACACAACCCAGCTGACGTCATCACCCGGGGAATGTCCCTAGATGACCTCACCCATCACAACATCTACAGTGACGGACCAGAGTTCCTCAAGCTCCCGGAAGAAGAGTGGCCTACGCCCACCCCACGGGAGGCGAGTAAAGAGGAGGCTGAAAACAAGAAACCTATGTTCTGTGGATTGAGCACAGTTGCCTCCACAGACCCCAACATAGATGATTGCCTCACCCTACAGAGTGCGCAGCTAAAGACATTCCTGTGGCACCACCCAGAGATTCAGCCCACCACTGACATTTCAGCAGCTGACTACGAAGAAGCAGAACTTCTTCTACTACAACTAGCCCAGAGAGACTCGTTCCCCGATGAGCTAGACTGTCTACAGGGAGGAAAGCCCGTCCCATCAGACAGCAGACTGCTCCACCTGGCACCCGAGAGTGACGCCCATAATCTCATCAGAGTGGGTGGTCGTCTGCGGAGAGCCCCCGACCTACCGGATGACGTTAAGTACCCGATAGTCTTGAACAGCCGACACAAGGTCACAGAGCTGATCATAAAGAAATACGATGAGGATGTGCACCACGCATGAGCAGAGAGAGTCTTCGCGGAGATCAGACGTCGCTATTGGATACTTCAAGGGAGAGAAGCAGTGCGACACTTCCAGCGAACCTGTCTAGACTGCCAAAAGTGGCGCGCGCAGCCCAGCATACCCCGGATGGCTGACCTACCTCCCTGTCGCCTCCGACTCGGCGACAAGCCTTTTCACTCCACAGGCATGGACTGTTTTGGCCCGTTGTATATAAAGAAAGGAAGAGGAACCGAGAAGCGGTGGGGTATTGTATTCAAATGCATGACCACCAGAGCGATACATATCGAACTCCTTCCAACCATGAGCACAGACTCATTCCTTATGGCCTTCCGAAGATTCACATCGCGGAAAGGAAAACCGTCTACCTTGTTGTCTGATCACGGGACAAACTTCAAAGGCGGAGAAAGAGAGCTGAGAGAGAGCTTCCAAGCTATGGGCCCAGAACTTAAGACCCACCTCGCTCCATCCCAGATTGACTTCCAGTTTAATCCCCCGAACGCACCCCACTTCGGTGGAACCTGGGAACGAGAAGTACGTTCTATAAAGACAGCCCTGTACGCCGTGCTTGGGGCCCAGACTGTGGCGGAAGAAGTCCTAATGACAGTCCTCACGGAGATCGAGGGAGTATTGAACTCCAAGCCCCTCGGTTACGTCTCAAGTGATGTAGCAGATGTCGACCCAGTCACCCCCAACACACTCTTGATGGGGCGGCTGGACCCCGCGCTACCCCAGACAATGTACAGGCCTGAAGAAGCGAACGGCCGAAGAATGTGGAGGTACAGTCAAGTACTGGCTGACAAGTTTTGGAATAGCTTCCTACTCCACTATCTACCGTCTCTACAGACCCGCCAGAAGTGGGTAAAAGAGAGAGACAATTTGACAGAAGGAACAGTCGTCATGATTATCGACCAGTCACTACCCAGAGCTATGTGGCCGGCTGGCCGCGTAAGCAAAGTGATCACCGGTGCCGATGGCAAGGTCCGAGCAGCTGAAGTGCTCGTCCAAGGGCGGACTTACACACGACCCGTGGCGAGGCTAATAGAACTGCCAAGACTCCCAGACACTATCGATGACGACCATGACCCCACGACTTTGTGAGTTGACTGACCCTTACAGCGGACCTTGAGTGGTAGACAGTGCGGTTAATCTGTCTCTGCTTAGCTAATTAGGTGGGACTAATTAGGGGGTGGCTGTTGTGAAGGATCAGATTAAACCGAATATATATATTTATTTATGGATATATATTTAATAGTATTTGTATATCGTTTGATATCCCTTGTATATTCTTTGTACATATACACTGAATATCCCTTTAGTCTACTACAGCCCATAATAGTTCATTCTCTCATTGGACAAGAACCTGGCGCCAGCAGACAGGCCCCTTGAGTCAAGTTCAATAGTGCCGACGAACATGTCCCAACTAGCCCCGGTTCCGCGTAGGAATACGGCTACCGAAATACGAATGGTACTATTTGTTCACCGTGCATATAAATATGGCGCAAGTAAAGTAGAACTTTCTTTTAGTCCATTAGTCCTTTACCCTCCAACCTAGTAACAGACGTGAAGCCTCACCCACGACCCACGTGTGGTGCAGTATGGCCTATTTGGCCTCAGAATAGGCATTGAGACCTCGTGTAAATTCATAGCTGAATTGTCATAGTTTGGCACTGTACCGTCGAGTGGGATGTATTTCTATTAAGTTAATAATAGTCTATTAGGTATGGTGCATCGTTCGGTTAGAGTTCTAAAGTGAGCAGCACCCCCCTCGTTTCCTCGCGTTATCTAGAGTCTTAACCAGGCTGGGCAGACCACGCGTGGTGCTTTCATCCGAGGAGTTCTGGGCGAGGACGAGTGGACTTGCACATTGGATTACCTACCCGGACGACTGCTGAGCCTATACGGCATGGAATATCTATTTGCTTTGGGTGCTTTGATTTGTGGAGCGGATAACAGCCAACGCCGGTGAGTGTTGGAATTACCCCCGAGAGGAGCCCAGGTGAGACGGCGCTCAACCCAGACCGAGGCCGCCTCGCTTCTCCTTCGTTGTGGACCTACAGCCTACAGCTACCGTCTACAAGAGGGCCCAAGTGTATTCATCTGTGGATCAAGATCCTGCGGGCACTGTGTTCTGTACCTGAATTCTCCCCAGGAATCGTTGGCCAGATGGGATGCAGCTGACGGCTCTCCAAACCCCCCCCCCCCCCTACTGACTTACAACCAGCAGGACCCCTTTAGTATCCCGCTATAATCCTTAAGTACCATCGCTATAGTTCCCTAAAGAACCAGGTTGTATACTTGCTTCCTGCGTAACCAGAGATTGGACATTCAGTGTTGATTTGCCTACGAATACTCATTTGCCTTACAAGTGCATTCAAATCATAAATGTAATTAAGTGAATGTTGTATATACCTTTTGCTATATTAAACCTTCGACTGTTATATTTGTGTGGACCTGATTTCATATGTGGGAAAGTGTTCATCATACTTAGATATCGTGTACTGTATGGCCAGAAGTTAAAGTACATCAAGCGGTAGTGGTTTAATGATACCATACATATCAATACAGTCAGGGAATTGTACCCCTCAGTTACAATAGTATATACTTTTACTTTAAGATTACAAGAAAAAACTTGATTCACTTGACAGCAGTGAATATAGTACAGCACTACATACACAATATAACATAACTTTGTTTATCCTCAATACTCATTTCAGTTTTTTTGTTATGTGTATTTTTTTAGCTGCTTTTTAAATTGTGCCACATATTTACTCAGTTTGATGTATTCCAGGGGCATCGTTCTGGTATGGAAAGGTATGGCACTCGCCATACATTGGAAAAAAAAATTAAAAAAATGTATTACTAATTTTTTTTATGTTGATTTAGAATTTGAATGTCAACATTATGAACGAAGCTTCGAACTATTTTGTACAGCCCTAGCATGTTTTGATATTGTCAATTATCTCACTTTTACTAGGTGACTTTTACTGTGACTAACTGAAATATGCCCAAAAAAAAGGAAAATGGACATAGGGACGTTTTTTAATCAAAGGGCAGCAGAGACAAGTGATACAGGGACACAGGTAAGGTCTTACAATGGCTTAGTGATTATAACAGTGCAGTTCAGCATTCAGTAACCCATACTTTTTGTGAATGTGTTTTCACACACCTCAAAACCGTACCTAAGGAAAATTGGCTCAATTGCAAGAAAAGTATGAAAAGACAGTTATGATATTACATTCTGCATAATTCGTATGCAAAATATTGTGGTTCCCTGCTTTAGTCTGTTGACACATTTCTATACTAAAAATGCTTGTGTAGTCCTGTGTCATACCTAAATGTCAGATGAACTGAATTGTATAGAAACAACTCACCAAAAGTGACTATTGCACAATTGATTTGACAAAAAAAATCCACCAAGGGGGGGAAACACGCCCTTCACCCCCCCTCCCTCCTCGCAATACCTTGTCTTTTACTGCAACGACGCCACTGATGTATTTGGGTAAATTATTCCACAACTTCACTCCACACACCGATATGCACATGCTTTTCAGCGTGGTGTGTACCATTGGTTGTTTAAGATTCCCTCTCCCTCTTAAGTTATATTCTCCTTCCCTGTCTCTGAACCATTTTTGAATGTTGCCTGGGATTAGTTTGTATCTGGCTTTGTATACAATGAGGGCAGTTTTGTAATCCACTAGGTCCATACATTTCAATGCTTGTAGCTTTATAAATAAGTTATTGGTGTGTTCATAATATCCTTCATTGTTGATTATTCTTATTGCTTTTTTTTGCATGGTGCATATTGGCTGTAGAGTGCTTTTGTAGGTATTACCCCACACCTCCGCACAGTAGCTCATATATGGTAGGAAGAGTGTACAGTACAGTGTATACAGTGTTTTTTGGTTTAGAATATGTCTTATCTTGCATAAAACACCAACACTCCGTGCCAATTTAGTCCTGACATATTTAATATGAGGTTTCCAGTTGAGTTTGTGGTCTATTATCACACCAGAAATGTATTCTCAAATACCCTCTCCAGTTTAATACTATCAATCATTAGTTCAACCGGTGTATTTACTTGTATATCTGTTATGGTTTGTAACCGACCCCAATCGCACAACACAAGACAGGTATGAGAGTAAGCCAAAACAGGGCATTTATTCAATACAAACAAAAAGCGGCACTGTCCCTTTAAGGGAGAACACAAAAACACTGGAACAAAGAAATAGGGAAAAATGTGGCACTGTGCCTTTAAGAGGCGAGCAGGCTAAGGGGAAGGCTAAGGGACAGGGCCAGGGCAAAAGGACAGGGCAGGAACAGGGGCACTGGAGAGGGGAACAGGGACAGAGGCCCGGGGAGGCGGGCTGGAGACAGGGACAGAGAAAACAGGGTTAAGGCCTAGGACAGGGCGAGGGCCAGAGCTGCTTACAGGGATGGCAGGGTTCAGACGGCGGAGGCCTGGCAAGGAGAGCGCGCCGGCTTGGGGTCTGGAGTGGGGCGCGTCTGGAGTAGGAGCGCGCCGGCTTGAAGAGCGCGCCGGCTCGGGGTCTGGAGTGGAGCGCGTCTGGAGTAGGAGCGCGTCTGGAGTAGGAGCGCGCCGGCTTGAAGAGCGCGCCGGCTCGGGGTCTGGAGTGGAGCGCGTCTGGAGTAGGAGCGCGTCTGGAGTAGGAGCGCGCCGGCTTGAAGAGCGCGCCGGCTCGGGGTCTGGAGTGGAGCGCGTCTGGAGTAGGAGCGCGCCGGCTTGGGGTCTGGAGTGGGACACTGGAAAACCTCCCGTAGAGAATTAGAGAGCGCAGACTGTGTCCCACTCCAGGCAAACGGTGACAGGTGGCGATGGCTGGCACCTCGTCTCACGCCGGAGAAGAACCAGCATACAGAATGGCACAACGTCTCCCAGTGAGAACAAAGGAATCCTCCCGTGGAAGAATAGAGAGCGATGACGATGTCTCACCAGGAGCGCGGCGGTAGATGGTAGCATACAGATACAGAACGACGAGAGAGAGAAACCGGCCTGTAATTGGTGAATAGATTTTTCTCACCAGCTTTGAAGATCGGTATCACTTTTTCAGTTTTCATTTTGGTGGGGAAGGCACCCAGTTTGTATGAGAGGTTACAAATATGCACTAAAGGGTCTGCTATGGCTATTATTACTTGCTTAATTAAGGTCATGTCAATGCCGTTCCAATCTGTTGATGTTTTATTCTTAAAATTGTTCACGGTATCCATAATTTCATTTTTATCCGTTTTTCTCAAGAAGATAGTACTTGGGTTTCGTTCTTCAAAATAATTAGAAACACCTCCCCCTTGTGGCGGGGTTATCTCCTCTGCCAATTTAGGCGCCACATTAACAAAGAATCTGTTGAATCCTTCTGCCACCTCATTTTTATTACTTACTGACTTTCCCTCATCTATGAATTCATCTGGAAAGCCAGAACTAGTTGCTTTATTTCTTATAATTGAGTTTAATATATCCCATGTTCCCTTTATGTTATTTTTTTCTAATACATTATTATAGTACTCTTTCTTACATTTTCTAACAATATCAGTTCGTTTATTTTTGTATAGTTTATACTTAATTTCTTTCTCTTTATTTCTATGCTTTATAAATTCTCTATATAAGGTGTTTTTTTGCAAGCATTCAACAGACCTCCCGTAATCCAGGGTTTGTCCGATTTTTTTGCATTTGTTCTACTTTGCTGCATTGGACAGCTTCTGTCATATAACAGCAGGAACATATTCAGAAAAGAATCATAAGCAGAATCCACATCTATTGATTCATATACATTTCTCCAATCCTGTGATAATAGTTATTTTCTGAACCTATTTAAAGTGTCCTCCATTCTTAATCTCCTTTGCATGATTACTTTACTATCAACCACTTTAACATCATAATGATAGACTACAAACACCGGTAAATGGTCACTAATGTCGTTTATTAATAGTCCACTCTCTATATTATCTATTAAATTATTAGTAAGTATATTATCTATTAATGTTGCTGAGTGACATGTGATTCTACTCGGTTTTGTAATAATAGGATATAGACTCCTACTATACATTGCATCCTTAAATTCTTCTATCAATGATAGTTTGTTAGGATTTAAAAAATCTATATTATAATCACCACAAATAAAAGTAAGCTTCTGGTCAGTGTTTGTAATCATACCTTCCATCGTTTCTCTGAATCTTTCTATGCTAGAGCTGGGAGCTCTGTAAATGCAACTGACAATGATGTATTTCCTTTTTCCCATGTAAATTTCAATAGCAATGCATTCACATAAATCATCAATTACCATCGTCATACTTTCAACTACGGTAAATACGGTATGGGGCTTATCTATTTAGCCCTAGAAAATAGGGGCAAGATGTATTTTGTTTTTGTTAATTTGGTAATTTTGGTATATATGTATTTTTTGTATTTTTTGTATTTAGGAATAGACTTTATATTTATATTTAAAGGTCCTTCCTAGGGTCATAGTTGACCAACAATCCCAGGCACACCTGCATTGTGAAGTCATTTCCTGCCTACCCTGTGTATATAACCACCATTCTGTCTTATTGAAAATTGCTAGCCAAACACTGACGAAGGAACAAACCAGTTCCGAAACATGTATGTTTCAGGCTGCCATTAAAACTTTTGAATCTGAGAGTGCTGGTCCGGCTTCCTGCTTTCTTCAACTTAATCTACGGGATTTCAGCACCCAGTGTCAGACATTGTGAGCGCGGTCTAACTTGACTATTGTACCCATTCTGCAATCTGTTAAATAAAGTTTACATCCATTCATTCTGCTAGCATTAATGATTGCATGAGCAGCTGGCTAACGTGAGCTAACGTTAGCTACCTGCCGTAGCTACCTAGCTACCAGACCCTGTTAGCTCAGAGCTCCTCTTTCAATCTTAACAAGCATTAAACAAAATGGCCCAGTCATCTATTCACCTTTGTTTAATACATGAGGCGTTGTCTAATGTTATCTAGCTACTGATAGCTCCTGATATCATCTGTTTGGTGCTGGCTGTGTAACGTTAGCTAACGTTAGCTACTTCCAAACCCTGTTAGTTGTTATAAGGAGCCCAGTCCAAGCTACAACAGTCTGCATACCCTTAACAATTGTGTGTATTTAGCCGTATTGTATTGTACCCATTCTGCAATCTGTTAAATAAAGTTTACATCCATTCATTCTGCTAGCATTAACGTTACCAAGCTGCTAGCCACAATGCTATACTGTTATAATGGCATATCCCTATCGCGTTAGCATGTAAGCTAACAAAATCGGCGACGATGAGACTAAACTCCGCTCTTGGTGGTCAATTGTGTTGATGTTAGTTTTGTTTCATCAACAAATGAGAGGCAGAACACACAGTGAATGTATCCGTTTTGTTTATTGCACTTTCTTTGCTGAAGAATAAATGCTACATTGGCTAAATGGCTAACGCGAGGCATTTAAAAATGGTGGTTTGTTGTTTTTTTGCAGGAAGTGTATTGGCACATTACATTTTTCTGATTGGTTGAAAATTGCCTTCATGTTTGCCACCTACTGCCACCTACTGCTTTGGCATTGTACTACATCACTGTGCTCACGAGGCAAAACAAATGTCTAACTGGCCTGCCATTACGTTGTGTTCTGGAAAGCGAAACTGACCTTGAAAACGAAACGAAAATACCCCTGTGTGTAACCGCAGCCTAAATGGAGTGTAATCTGTCAGCCAGCAGCAGCAAGCATGTTGTCATCTGACAAAACAAACAAAATTAAGATTAAAGATTAAGATTAAGATTAAGATTAAACTGGGCTTGAAGAATTCTTTATTCGTAGCACACATTGCAACGTAGTCATGCAGCGACACACACATGTGTGTATCCAGTTACAGAAGGAGGGGTTGAAGTCGAGGTCATTGGTTTCCACCAGGTCACCAGAGTTTGGAGGGGATGATGGGGTTGAATGCTGAGCTAAAGTCGATGAACAGCATTCTCACATGGGTGTTGCTGCTGTCATCCAGGTGAGAGAGGGCGGAGTGTAGCAATGAGGAGATGGCGTCCTCTGTGCTCCTGTTCTCACAATAGGCTAAATGGTATTTGTCCAGTGAGGGTGAAAAGACCGATTTGAGATGAGCCAGGACCGGCCTCTCAAAGCACTTTATGATGCTGGAGGTGAGTGCAACAGGGTGGAAGTCATTAAGGCTCGCTGCAGAGGACTGGGAACTGGCACAAAATATGTTGCTCGGTCAATAAGCCTCCCATACTTTTATTAGTATAAGCAATTTTACATTATATCTGCAAACCTAATTACATCAATATTGTCAGAACAGTATTATGTTTGTATAGCCATTCATTTAGTTGAGTCCCAGGTCTGTTTATTTCCCCAGAGCCGGTGATGGAAGTAGCCAGGGAGTTTCATGTCTCTGTTCTTCTATGTCTCAGGTAATGGTGCTGATGTCATCACCAGGAGGAGGGACAATAAGGCCTCTAGTTCAGTTTGGCTGATGTCATCACCAGGGGACAATAAGTCCTCTAGTTCAGTTTGGCTGATGTCATCACCAGGAGGAGGGACAATAAGTCCTCTAGTTCAGTTTGGCTGATGTCATCACCAGGAGGAGGGACAATAAGGCCTCTAGTTCAGTTTGGCTGATGTCATCACCAGGAGGAGGGACAATAAGTCCTCTAGTTCAGTTTGGCTGATGTCATCACCAGGGGACAATAAGTCCTCTAGTTCAGTTTGGCTGATGTCATCACCAGGAGGACGGACAATAAGGCCTCTAGTTCAGTTTGGCTGATGTCATCACCAGGGGACAATAAGTCCTCTAGTTCAGTTTGGCTGATGTCATCACCAGGAGGAGGGACAGTAAGGCCTCTAGTTCAGTTTGGCTGATGTCATCACCAGGGGACAATAAGTCCTCTAGTTCAGTTTGGCTGATGTCATCACCAGGGGACAATAAGTCCTCTAGTTCAGTTTGGCTGATGTCATCACCAGGAGGAGGGACAATAAGTCCTCTAGTTCAGTTTGGCTGATGTCATCACCAGGAGGACGAACAATAAGGCCTCTATTTCAGTTTGGCTGATGTCATCACCAGGGGACAATAAGTCCTCTAGTTTAGTTTGGCTGATGTCATCACCAGGGGACACTAAGGCCTCAGTTTGGTCCCTGGGCTGCTGGACAACAGCAGAATAATGTTGTGATGAGCTTCATATTAATCACATGAATTAATGGAAACATGGCGGACCATGCTTGTTTGTTTTGTATAAAACCACGACTACAGCCTCTCCTAGTTTATTATTTACAGTTTGGTGTTATCTTTAGCTACAGAAAGGCGCTGGTCATACGACAACTTTTAATGGCTTGACTTCCATCTGTGTTATATACTGTTATAACTGATAACCACACTCCCTGCCTGCCTGCCCGTCTGTCTATCTGTCTGTGTATTGATGATGATAATTATCATTATTGTTTGTGTTGTTGTTGTTATGATGATAACAATGATAATTATAATTACTTTTGTAATTATTGTTATTGTTATGATGGGGTCGACAGTGGCTCAGGAGGTAGAGCGATCGTCTGGTAATCAGAAGGTTCCCGGTTCGATTCTGTTCTTGAGCAAGACACTTAACCCATAACTGCTCTCGATGAGCCGGGTGGCACCTTGCATGGTGTGTGAATGGGTGAGTGAATGGATGAATGTGAGGTATAAGTTGTAAAGCGCTTTAGATAAAATATATCAATGCAGTCCATTTACCTGATGATGACTGCAGGTGTGTTTTAGGGCCTGCCAGCTGTAATGGGTCCAGAGGGAGAAGCAGGCAGACTAGGAGTCATTGGCCCCGATGGACAGAAGGTACCATCAATACAACCTCATCCATACCAACCTCATCCATACAACCTCATCAATACAACCTCATCAATACAACCTCATCCATACAACCTCATCAATACAACCTCATCCATACAACCTCATCAATACAACCTCATCCATACAACCTCGTCCATACAACCTCATCAATACAACCTTATCAATACAACCTCATCAATACAACCTCATCCATACAACCTCATCAATACAACCTCATCCATACAACCTCATCAACACAACCTCATCAATACAACCTCATCCATAAAACCGTATCAATACAACCTCATCAAAACAACCTCATCAAAACCACCTCATCAAAACAACCTCATAAATACAAATTCATCCATACAACCTCATCATCAACACATCATCACTACAACCGTGTCAATACAACCTGATCCATAAAACCATATCAATGCAACCTCATCAAAACAACCTCATAAATACAATTTCATCAATACAACCTCATCCGTAGAACCTCATCAGTACAACATCACCAATACAACCTCATCACCAATACAACCTCATCACCAATACAACCTCATCAGTACAACCTCATCCATACAACATCACCAATACAACCTCATCATCAATACAACCTCATCAGTACAACCTCATCCATACAACCTCATCCATACAACATCACCAATACAACCTCATCATCAATACAACCTCATCAGTACAACCTCATCCATACAACATCACCAATACAACCTCATCAGTACAACCTCATCCATACAACATCACCAATACAACCTCATCACCAATACAACCTCATCAGTACAACCTCATCCATACAACATCACCAATACAACCTCATCATCAATACAACCTCATCAGTACAACCTCATCCATACAACATCACAAATACAACCTCATCACCAATACAACCTCATCAGTACAACCTCATCCATACAACATCACCAATACAACCTCATCATCAATACAAGCTCATCAATACAAGCTCATCCATACAACACCATCAATACAACCTCATAAATACAACCTCATCATCAATACAAGCTCATCAATACAAGCTCATCCATACAACACCATCAATACAACCTCATAAATACAACCTCATCATCAATACAACGTCATCAATACAACCTCATCATCAATACAACTTCATCAATTCAACCTCATCCATATGATACAACCTCATCCATACAACACCATCAATACAACCTCATCACCAATACAACCTCATCACCAATACAACCTCATCAATACAACCTCATCATCAATACAACCTCATCAGTACAACCTCATCCATACAAGCATTTTATCTTAGCATTTTTGCATGTCAGCCACTGGTTGTAAATTACAGCACTGATTGTTTCCCCTCCAGTGGGCGTGGTTTGAGTATGACTCATTGCTCTCTGTCTCTATACCTATTTACAACCGATACTGAAGCTGTGTCCTGTCACAGGGTGAGAAGGGAGACAGAGGGTGGAGAGGTCTGTATGGAGACACTGGGACACCAGCACAACTGAAGGTACACCAGTATTTAAGAATAATGAGACCACCTAACAGCTCTTTAATTAACACTGACTTAAAATAAAAAATAAATAAATAACATTTGTACTGTCTTTTACTATCATGCAATTTGCTACTAAATAATCTTGCCTATATTACTACCTACTACGCTATTATGTCTTTACTACTATGCACTCAAGACTGTAGCACCCAAGATCAACACTGTTTGACGAATATTATTACTTATATTAGCAAACTACCTAGAAGGGAATTGTTTAATAGACACCACAGTGCAGAAAGCAGGAATCCCAAGTTTTGCCAGATGCATAGAACGCACAAGCATGATATGGCACCAGATTCAATCAGCCAAGATAGAGAGAAGAGCTTGTAAACTTGGTAAAAGCATACTTCCAAGATATTATAATGTGCTTTAGTACTACAGAGTTTACAACTGCATGGCAGAGACTAGAGATGGGCATTATGGCAGGGTGCACTATTTCACCACTAGCATTCACAACGGTTATGGAAGTCATTATTAGAGCCTCAAAATGGGTGGTAGGTGGGGAGTGATGGCAGCGCGGGCTGTGCCTCCCACCAATTAGGGCTTACATGGATGACATGTCATTAGTGACCAGGACAGTGCCTTGTACAAAAGGGTTACTAGATAAGTTAAATGATCATCTCAAGTGGGCTAGGATGAAGATTAAGCCTAGTAAATCAACAAGCATTTCATTGACCAGAGGGAAGGTAGTAGAACAAAGGTTTTATGTAGATGAAGGAGGAAATTCCATCTATAAGCGACAAGCCAGTGAAAAGTTTGGGTAGGTGGTATAATGAGGACAGAACGATAGGTTATAACTATAACCAAGTTCTGTGAGTAATGGTGACGCTCGGCGTCACTCTCTCTGCACTGTACCTCGCTCGTGCACACGCACTGAATAAAAAATTCCACAATGCACCTTTACATCCCAACATCCGTCTGGCCACACCCCCATCAGCTTACCTACATAAGCAGGGGTGGGGCCACACACTCGCCTCCTTCCCAAGCTTTCACCACAAGGCGAGATCAAGGGCTGCAGCGGCATCGGACGCCGAACGTCACCATTACTCACAGAACTTGGTTATAGTTATAACCTATCGTTCTGTTTCGTAATGGCTCTCGCTCTGCGTCACTCTCTGCACAAGGGAGGCCGAGCGAGAGCCGTTGGCCGACAAATATACCCCGCTGAGGCCCCCCACAACCATCAGATCGGGGAGGACCGAGCCCCCCCGACCCCCCCTAATGGAGGGCACCCCCCCTATTGGAGGTTCCCGGGAGGGCGACGGACTCGACCGTGCGAAGAGGCACTCAAGCAACTCAACGCACAGGGTGAGCAGACCGTGGCCTGACCCCACGACTACACACACGCACAACCCGCATGCCACCCGGGAACGAACGGAAGGAAACAACCTCGTTACTGCCCCCAGAAATCACGGGGTCAAGAGCAAACCCAACCCTGTGGCAAGGCCGTAGCAGCGGAGCGTGAAGGAAGACCCAGACCCACCAAAGGGACTGGATCCCCTGGAAAACAGGGGCCCGGAGAGGTCAATGACGCCAGGCATCAAGACCCCACCAGGCGGTCACTTAGTGACACCGCCCCCCACATCGCCAGCGTATTCGGATCAGGCCCCTCCAAGAGCGGGCCCTTTCCCCCCAACAGCACACCGCCTGGCATACTGACCCTGCAGAACAGGCAGTCAGCACGGCCGTAACACTCAAGGTTAACCAACGGAAGCAGGCAGCGTACCGGGGAAACCAGGCAACAGGCTGTAACCCGAGCCTGGAGCACTGCGGACGAGACAGGCGCCAAAGGAGTCAGCTGAAAACATCCCCCCCGGCGGAAGGGCCGTATGCTGGCGTTGTTGCATGACCAAGCCTCCATTAAAAAAAACCCACCCAGAGGGGTTGAGGCAGAGAAGGCTGACATGATTGGCAGACGTCATGAACGTGCGGGGGCACACTCAACCGGGTAACCCGGGAGTTGACACTGCTCCAACACACCAGGGAATCAACCACCTTGTCGTTACCCTATGCGGTGGTTGTTCCTATAACCCCTCAAGAAAAAACTCCAAAACACACCTGCGGGCATAACTGGCTATACCGCAGTACAAGTGTTTCAGTTTTCAAAAAAGGGTTATTCCAGGCCTACGGGTCGATGAAACATTACTTCGGACCGGGCCCGGCGGCACGGGAAGCACAGGGTTGCCAGAGGAGGTCCAAGACCACCCCAACAGCCCCCTCTTCGCCACGCGTGAGAGAGGAGCGAAAAGAATGGAGAACCAGCCCCAAGCACACCGCACTTGGTATTCCCAGGCGGTCTCCCAACCAAGTACTAACCAGGACCAAACCTGCGTAGCGGCCGAGATCGGCCGAGATCGGCCGAGATCGGACGAGATCGGGCGTGTACAGGTTGGCATGGCCGTAAGCCATTACGACAGTGCAGAGTACAATATGTACCCAACAAGGGTCTCCATAGCGCCTAACCCTGTGACACCCGGACCGACCTGGCATTTTTCCCCCCGAAAAAAGCACAAGTCCCTCGGGGTACCAGAACAGCAGATCTGCATCCCCGGCGGACAACGGGTTAACTGACCTGGACCAGCGTGACCAGACCAGTCCCGTGTCCTAACCACGCCGCCATGCCCACTCCAGGAGAGGGGGTAGGTATGCGTGTCGATCTAAAACATGAAAAGAGGGCGCCACCCAGACGGTCCTCATTTAGACCGTGCTCAGTGGCCCACCCCAAGGGCGTGAGACCCCTCTACCTATGTTCAGATCTATTCCATTAACATCCCCCAGATATGAACGAGAATTCATCGAGACAACCTAGTAAACTGCCGCTCGGAAGAGACAAAACCCCATCCCAGTTGCCCTATAAAAACGCTGTTTTAACAAGCAACCAAGGCGCACTTAGCCCCTGTGTGATCCTGTAACAGAAACACACCGAGCCAGCACTATGTATGCGTCGAGACCCAAACACATCAATGGATAGTCTAGCAAGACACCAAACATTGTTCCTCCAAGTCGCCTGGGAGAACGACACGGAGCCGTCGTGCTTCATGTACCTTCCTCTTTTTATTCAAAAAAGAAAGAACACAGACTGACATGAATCCCTCGTGATGCAGGCCGAGGGTAAATTTTTTTTACATTTTTACATCCCACCACCCTCCCATAGGGAGGAGGCAGAAATCCCCAGAGAGACTTCCCACGCGAGCTGTATAGATTGAAAAGAATATATTGCAACATTGAGCCATGTAAAATTTTGGTTTTAGGGCTCTCCGAAGAGGAGGCACTGAACCCATACACACTCAATAATCGAATTGAATCGAATATACACACAATAGAGCAGGACTCCTTTTTGGAGTTCTACTCACCTTGACAATCTGAGGAGGAGGCTCTGCACTCTGAGGAGGCTCCCTCACATGGAAGGAGAGTCCTAACTCACAGAAGGCCCGAGTAGGAGCTTCGTGAGGAGGAGCCCTGACCCCTCCCTGAAACAGATCCATCATATGGACCTGAACAGCTCACGGAAGTCTTACCAACAGAGACGCGCACAGTGACGTACTCTGTGGCGGGCGAATTTCTGCGGTGCACACGCCCAATATTCCAGGGCGTGGGACCAGGAAACTCCCCCCCCCCCCTTACCCTGTAACGTGCCGAACAGCAACGTGACAGGAACCTTGAAGGACAGGAGGTCTTAACCCCTGCCCATCAAAGAAGGGGAGGAAAGGATTACCAGTTCACCCCTTTACGACCCCACACCCATGATACGATGTAACGACAAAAAAGAGTATGACACAGTCATAGTCAGCTACATGAAGCATCTAACAGCTTCACACAGCTCATGTGCTAACCTGCTATCTGATTTTTACTAAGGAAAAAACACAGAATAGAGAGGGCCCCCTTAAGAGCCCCGGTACCAGACTTACACATGTGCTTCTGTGGCCAACCCAACCCAGTTGTAGATCACAAGATACACACAACCCTTTACCACCACAAAAAAATGGCAATACACTCTACAGAGGAACGCCGTTTTTCATAATGAGAGAATACACAATTCTCGATTAGTATCGGCCACAGGCCTTGCCAAGCACACACGAAAAGTGACCAAACAATCTTTTCTTTTAGGAAAATACAGTTCCTCAAGCAGTTTTAGCACAACCCCAACAATCAAGCCAAGGGTTACATCGTATCGCACCACACAGTGACACAATATATTGTAAACAACATGTCTGAGAGGAGGGTGAGGAAGTCCCCAGGGAACCGGGGGGAAACGCCCCTCCTACCTTACCCTTAATACGGCCAGTTGAACAGGTAAACCTGTTAATATGTGAACACACTGTTCATTGTCATTACAGGCTGAGAAAAGAATTCATTCTTCACTCATATGTCACTAAGCATAGCTTTATAGGTTAGTTTAACCCCCTTAGTTGTGAGTACACGGTACATGAACACACATGATGTTTCTCAACACAACAAACCAGATCATTTTTACATCTGTAACAAACAACCCGATTTGCATGGAGAAGCTAATACCAGTGATAAGATAATTCACACACAACTCGCGTCGCATCCTAAATGTAGTGCAGCAACACTCGTTTTGGAAAACATCGTTATTTACAAAACATTTAGAAGGGAAGGAAGAAGACGCGTTTTAAGGTCTGGTCAGGACCTTCCTACCGAGAGCGCAGATCAAGCGAACTGCAGTCTCTAACAGGGCACCGGTAGTAAACACAGCATCCTGTGTTTGACAACACGGGCAGCGTCGCTACGGTTCTCCTTGTTGACGCAGTCCTCGCCGGCCGGCTCCGGGTAGGTTTCGACTAACATCCTCTGTCAAAGATGACGTCGTAGTCAGAGTGTTTAAGGCATGTTATAGTCACAGAAAACGTTCAACAGTGTAGCATTAAGCCGTTCGGCTGATAGCAGCAAGCTAACGTGTACTAGCCTGGTAAACACAGCAAGCTAATACCGCAGCTAACAGCTGTGCAGCTAACAGCTGACTGGCTAACACAGTAGGCCACAACTAGCACGCAAGCTAAGCAGCTATCTGCTAAGCAGCTACCACCTGAACTTGTACACAAACGATATAACAAGCCACACTTCAGACAGGCCGCCGTTCTGAAACCCTCCTCACCTTTTAAGAGAGAAGAGAAAAAGAGATGTCAACACAGTTTACAACACTGATTTTACCAGACATCCGGCGAAGCCAGCACAAGTCCCATCTGGGCTGTAGCCGACTTGAACATGGATCTCCCGATAACGAACATCCATGCCCACATTTCCTCGTGAGGGTATACTCTCATTTGTATATGAAAGATGGGGCCTACACGGTGACAGAGAAGCATCCACTCGTCCAGAGAATCCTGAGATCACCAGTTACTGGTCGTGGCCCACTAGTTGACTATAATGGGCTTCAAACCAAGATCCTCCGCCGTCGCCTAAAAGGCTGAACAGAAGGACCCTAATCTGGGGCCGGTTTTCGTAAACATTGTCAGCTAGCCCCCATAGCACTAACAGACAAGTGGTGCTCGCAAGCAAACATTACTCACCAAACCTGGAACCGACCGCTTCTCACAACAGTCGATGCGTCCTACAGTCCAGCTGTGTGGCTGGAGGGTCTTACCCCATCCAGCCGCAGCAAGGAGGATTGTAGTTGGGAGGCATGTCAGCGGCGTGAACTCCTAATACGAAAAAACCGGTGGAGGTGTAGAATGATCATCATCTTCCAGACACTCCAGTAACGAAGACAATATCGCCGTATTTTCTCGAAAATAGTGAGAGAGAAAATAAAGATATGATGTCAACGTATCTCTTGTTTTCCAACTTTCTTCAACTAGCAACCTCGTCAAGTGGGGATCTACCGAAGGCACTTCCTTGTGGTGAAAGCGAAGAAGGAGGCGAGTGTGTGGCCCCACCCCTGCTTATGTAGGTAAGCTGATGGGGTTGTGGCCAGACGGATGTTGGGATGTAAAGGTGCATTGTGGAATTTTTTATTCAGTGCGCGTGCACAAGCGAGGTACAGTGCAGAGAGAGTGACGCCGAGCGAGAGCCATTACGAAACAGAACTATATGTTTCTAATAAAACCTTCTGAAAACAGAACTATATGTTTCTTATAAACTTTCTGAAGACAGAACTATATGTTTCTAATACACGTTCTTATAAACCTTCTGAAGACAGAACTATGTTTCTTATAAACTTTTGTAGTACATTTTTGATGATTAAGAGACATTAACAGCAAATTATTATAGCATGATCTAGTTACTAATGTGTAAGGCCAAACAGACCAGACCAATTTGTGTATTGAGAACACACAGCCCCCAACTGTCTCACCCAGAACATCACTCAAACAGGTTAAACTGGTCATCCACGCACCTCGAAGAAGCCAAATGCAAATGTTTAATCACACACACACACACACACACACACACACACACACACACACACACACACACACACACACACACACACACACACACACACACACACACACAGACACACACACACACACACACACACACATGCAGAAACTCTGTAAGTGAGGCTCTGACACACCCCTGATCACAAGACCACTGTTGATTGAAGCCTGTGTGACTCAGACCAGCTCATCTTGAAAATCTGGGCCAACAGTTAGATATAAGAACGATGTCTGACTATTGCTAGGGACTCAGTCTAGCCGAGGCTGGGTCATGGATGGACGTCTTGTTACTGTGCTGTGGAAACCATGCTTGTATGCTGCATTAAATCACTTTCTTCACCAACTGAGCCATTGCCTCTGAAAACCATCTCCAGTCTGAATTCTTCTTGAAACCAGCGCCCACTCTCATCAAGAATCTACTTGACTTTCTTATAAACTTTATGAAAACAGAACTATATGTTTCTAATAAACATTCTTATAAATGTTCTGAAGACAGAACTGTTCCTTATAAACTTCCTGAAGACAGAACTGTTTCTTATAAACTTTCTGAAGACAGAACTGTTTCTTATAAACTTTCTGAAGACAGAATGTGTGTGAGGGCTGGAGGAATTCTGCATGCTGCCCAACAAGGGGGCGTGCCATTTTTCTGCCTCACGCACCTGAGATTGATCCACAATCAGCTCGTCGGGAGGATTCATATACGCTGACTCCCCTCCACTCCTTGTCGGGTCGTTCTTGTTACTACCATCTACTGCCGCGTCTCCGGCGTGAGACGTCGTGCCACCCCTGTACATCGCCACCTGTCGCCGTTTCCTAGAGTGGGACACTGTCTTCGCTCTCTATTACTCCACGGGAGGATCCCAGTGTTCCCACTCCAGATGTCGTGCCGGCTACTTCCCAACTCCCTCTACATGGACCCCTTTCCTGGGGTGAGGCTCACCATCGCTCTCTATTACTCCACGGGAGGATGCCCGTGTTCTCACCCCGTTCCCCTCGGACCCCCTGTGTGCAGATTCCTGTTTACCTTTGCCCGTGAGGAAGAAGATTCCTGTGTACTGTTTGCCCGTGTTCCAGAGGATTCCTGTAACTTTTTTCCTGCCTGTTCGCCCGTTAAAGGCACAGTGCCGCCTTTTTTTGTGTTATTGGACTTCAGTGTTTTTCCCCCCTTAAAGGCTCAGTGCCACTTTTTCTGTATAATAAATCATGCCCTTGTTTTGGCTAACTCTGATTACCTGTCTGTGTCGTGCAATTGGGGTCACATTACAAACCATAACAACGTGTTTCTTATCATTCTTTACTCTATGTGATCAATCAGACCCAGCATACAGGTACACTGTCTACAAATACAGTGAGATGGATGTTATTATGTTATGTTATATAATCATCAATGGCAGAGTAAAAAGAAAGAATACTATAAATTAGTGATGTGTGTTACAGGGTAATAAAGGACGTAAGGGATCTAGGGTAAGTCTACAACCTTCTACATATATCTTTATTCTACAGTCCTGTATTTCTTCTATATCTGATATGTATTTCATTCTGACCATATTCTATATCTGATATGTATTTCATTCTGTCCATATTCTATATCTGATATGTATTTCATTCTGTCCATATTCTATATCTGATATGTATTTCATTCTGTCCATATTCTATATCTGATATGTATTTCATTCTGTCCATCTTCTATATCTGATATGTATTTCATTCTGTCCATATTCTATATCTGATATACATTTTCATTCTGTCCATCTTCTATATCTGATATCTATTTCATTCTGTCCATATTCTATATCTGATATGTATTTAATTCTGTCCATCTTCTATATCTGATGTGTATTTCCTTCTGTCTATCTTCTATATCTGATGTGTATTTCCTTCTGTCTATCTTCTATATCTGATGTGTATTTCCTTCTGTCCATCTTCTATATCTGATGTGTATTTCCTGCATCTCATTGTACAAAGATTACCAAAATACACTGTAGTAAAATTCTACTTAAGTCAATCATATTTTATCATACAGCCGCTAATATATGAAACTAAAACTGACTTGATCATATGTTATACAGCAGGTAATATATGAAACTAAAACTGACTTGATCATTATGTTATACAGCAGTTAATATATGAAACTAAAACTGACTTGACCATATGTTATACAGCAGGTATATCAAACTAAAACTGAATACATTTCACAATATGAATTAACCTAGCACCACATCATCATGTCTGATTAAAGAACATCTAAAATGAATGGCATTACAATATGCAAGCTTTGAAGCTCTTCCAGTTTAGTAATTTGCTGACTCCTTACCTTTGAAAATAATCAGTCCTCTTCCTCTTCTGTCCTCTTTCCTCCAACTCTGAGAGTGTCTAGTGTGTATCACACATTAACCTTGATGATGTACTTTCTAAGTTGATTTTGAGTAAAAGATCCAAGCAGCAGATCATACTGTAACAACAGCCTAACTAAACATCAAGTAATGTCAAGTAATCCCATTCTCAAATGCCCACGTTATTTACAATTTAATTCACAATGGATAGAAAATACAAAATAAATGGTCCTCTGCTGCCACCCTCAGGAACAAAACGGTAGCAGCATGTCAATTTACCATAGACTAGGCAGGGTTTCTCAACAAGGTGGTACCACCCATAGATATATATAGAACACTAGAGATTGAATGTGAATGAATGTGTATGCATGTGAATGAATGTTGGTGGTGGTCGGAGGGGCCGTAGGCGTTGATTATTCGCCACGCTTCCGTGAGTCTGCCTCAGGGCAGCTCTGGCTGCAATTGTAGCTTACCACCACCGGTATGACTGTGTATGAACGAATAATGGACTCTGTGAAGCGCTCTGGGTGCCATGAAGAGCGCTATATAAATCCAAGTCATTATTATTATTATTATTATTAGATAGCTTGCCCGCGCTGCCGGCCAATGGAGAGCGACGTCACTGAACCGCCGCCATCTTGCTCCAGTTAGCCTTGAGTGAGAGTGAGTGAGCTGCACAGACAAAAATACTCATAACTCGCTGAAA
>NC_140169.1:19477682-19552682 GCF_963971535.1 Notolepis coatsorum
TCAATACTGACAACATTACTACTGACAAAATTACTACTAACAACATTACTACGGACAACATTAACACTGACAACATTACTACTGACAACATTAATACTGACAACATTACTACTGACAACATTACTATTGACAACATTACTACTGACAACATTACTACTGACAACATTAATACTGACAACATTACTACTGACAACATTACTACTGACAACATTACTACGGACAACATTAATACTGACAACATTACTACTGACAACATTACTATTGACAACATTACTATTGACAACATTACTACTGACAACATTACTACTGACAACATTACTACTGACAACATTACTACTGACAACATTAATACTAGATATAATAGATGCTCTGTAATAATCCGGATGCTATGCAGTTTGTTTTATTTCATTCGTATATATACAGCAGAAATGGCGTTTGATATAACGGCGCCAACGTTTAGCCTATTATCTAGCTCCCCAGAAAAAAGACGAGGCGAAAACTGCGATAAACCTTATATTCACGGCACTATAAAATGACAACCAACCGATGGATTTTTATTTTCTTTAAGCCATTATGAAGGCACGGTTTATGCACTCAAGTGACAATGAGAATGGACAGATAGCAATACTATAAAGTATATATATAGCTGTTAGAAAGTACATCGGTTTGTTGACAAAGCGTTGTCCTCCAGCCATATATTACACTGCAAGCCGTGGTTGTCAATGTGTTAATACTGACAACATTACTACTGACAACATTACTACTGACAACATTAATACTGACAACATTACTACTGACAACATTACTACTGACAACATTACTACTGACAACATTAATACTGACAACATCAATACTGACAACATTAATACTGACAACATCAATACTGACAACATTAATACTGACAACATTAATACTGACAACATTACTACTGACAACATTAATACTGACAACATTAATACTGACAACATTACTACTGACAACATTAATACTGACAACATTTATACTGACAACATTACTACTGACAACATTACTACTGACAACATTAATACTGACAACATTAATACTGACAACATCAATACTGACAACATTACTACTGACAACATTACTACTGACAACATTAATACTGACAACATTAATACTGACAAAATCAATACTGACAACATTAATACTGACAACATTACTACTGACAACATTAATACTGACAACATTACTACTGACAACATTAATACTGACAACATTAATACTGACAACATCAATACTGACAACATTAATACTGACAACATTACTATTGACAACATTACTACTGACAACATTACTACTGACAACATTACTACTGACAACATTACTACTGACAACATTACTTCTGACAACATTACTACTGACAACATCAATACTGACAACATTAATACTGACAACATTAATACTGACAACATCAATACTGACAACATTACTTCTGACAACATTACTACTGACAACATTACTACTGACAACATTACTACTGACAACATTACTACTGACAACATCAATACTGACAACATTACTACTGCCAACATTAATACTGACAACATTACTACTGACAACATCAATACTGACAACATTACTACTGACAACATCAATACTGACAACATTACTACTGACAACATCAATACTGACAACATTACTACTGACAACATTACTACTGACAACATTACTACTGACAACATTAATACTGACAACATTACTACTGACAACATCAATACTGACAACATTACTACTGACAACATTAATACTGACAACATTACTACTGACAACATTACTACTGACAACATTACTACTGACAACATTAATACTGACAACATTACTACTGACAACATTACTACTGACAACATTACTACTGACAACATTACTATTGACAACATCAATACTGACAACATTAACACATTGACGACCACAGCTTGCAGTGTAATATATGGCTGGAGGACAACGCTTTGTCAACTAACCGATGTACTTTCTAACAGCTATGTATATACTTTATATTATTGCTATCTGTCCATTCTCATTGTCACTTGAGTGCATAAACCGTGCCTTCATAATGGCTTAAAGAAAATAAAAATCCATCGGTTGGTTGTCATTTTATAGCGCCGTGAATATAAGGTTTATCGCAGTTTTATATGTGTAATGTGACAGTCACGATATTCAGACATGGCATGAGATCATGGGTCATTGTAATTATGAGGATTTACTGAAACTGCAAGCAGTGACAGAAGGCATGCACATTGAAGGTGAAAAGCGTAGACCCGACAAAGAACGTGTAGTGTGCATAAAGGGGAAGTTCACTCAATCAAGAAACAGAAATCCCACAGAAAAAGTAAAGGTACCACTTCCGCTAGTTAACACAGATCTAGCCGGTCCAGTAAGCAACGAGTCCATAGGAGGCTTTAGATATGTACAGTCTTTTACAGATGTGTGTACAGGGGCAGTGTTTGTTTACTTTCTCAAAGCAAAGAGTGACACACTCCAGGCCACGGAGAAATTCCTGGCAGACGTAGCCCCTTATGGCAACATAAGATGCTTGAGGTCCGGCAACGGAACCGAGTTCACAAATAGAGAGTTCCAATCACTGTTGAGAAGGAACAAGATAAGACACAAGATGTCATGTCCGTACTCCCCACACCAGAACGGAGTGGCAGAGAGGGAAGGACGTACTCTTTTCGAAATGGCTAGGTGTAAGCTAATAGCTGGTAACCTACCTAAGAGCCTATGGCATTATGCGGTACAAGAAGCCGCTTACACCAGAAACAGGTGTTTTAATAAGCACACAGGCACCACCCCGTATACAGCACTGACAAGGAAAGAAATGTAATCTAGCTAGAATGCACAAATTTGGATCAGTGTGTTATGCTTACCAGCAGGACAGAGGAAAGCTCGAGTCCAGATGTGAAAAAGGACTCTTTGTAGGGCACGACAAAGGAAGCCCCGCTTTCCTAGTCTATTATCCCGGTAAAGGGAAAGTGCAAAAACACAGGCTAGTCAAATTTGTCACAAAGACAACATGTGAGAACGAGACACAGACAGAGGAGCCAGAGCTGGACTCCAGAGTAAGGTGTGAAGAAACAGAGACACCTCAGCCTAGTGTACTTAGCACAGTCATGCAGACAGACAGTCAGCAACCCCCAGAGGACGATGACGAGGAGCACCCGGGTGACGTCACGTGCCCCATGCAGTGGGAGGTATCCCTCACGGGAACACAAACCACCAAAGTATCTGAAAGACTATGCCCAGAGAGAAAGTGACGAGGATGACAGTACACTTATCAGCATTGATTACTGCTACAGAGTTGTGAGTGGAGTACCTCAGACCTTTAACACATTGGTGGCCACTGGGATGAGTCTAATATCACTAGAGACGACCAGCATATGTAAACAGACTTGGGGCTGTTTGTAGAGCTAAATCTATACTTTATAGTATTGCTATCTGTCCATTCTCATTGTCAATTGAGACCATAAACCGTCCCTTCAAAATGGCTTAAAGAAAAACATTTCATCAATACGTTCTCATTTTATAGCGCCGTGAATATAAGCGTTATGCGGCATTTGGTCTAGGATATTTCCTGGAAGGCTAGATAAAGGGCTAATAGCTACTAATGTTATATCCAATTGCATCTCCGTTATACAGAAGCTACAGTTTAAACTCAAACTGCATATGATCGGTACGATCCTCAAGCATGTATGCATGAAAGGGGGGGGGGACGGACGTTGTTTCTTATTATTGATTACCAATAACCGTGTTCGTCTAAGTAGCCACATATGCTGATCGGCTAGTTGAGTATCATAACAAGGCCCGATCGGGCTGTAATTCATGTGAAAAAGATCTTACCATGAGCCGGTTGGATCCGCCAGACCATTTCCCAGTTATCGATCGCCATCTGGTAGATCGATATGTCCATTGGCTGATGATAAATCCCCTTACTGCACACTGAAATCCGCAATCCAAAACGTATTCCGTGCAACAGACAATAGCTATCGCTTCAGGTGAGTAAAAAACTACATAAAAAAAAAGAAATAAACTTCGGCCACAGGGAACACTGCATTATCGTGATAGCGCCCCTAAGAGGATCTGGCCGGTAATGCACTTTATCGATTTCAAAGAATAGGGTACATCTGCAGTGCAGCTCGGCAACTTTGAATAGGTTATTAAAATGGAATAAAAGCCAAAACAACTTGCCACGGATATATCCGTCCTTCGGTCCTTTAAGCATGGATTCGAAACACGGATATATATGTGGCCCGTCCCGTTTGTGTTAAAGAGGCCATAGTGTCCCCTGAATCAAGTAAATGGGAGAGAGCAATGGATGAGGAGATGAGGTCCCTAGAGGACAACCACACCTTTACTCTAACCAAGTTACCAGAGGGCAGACAGACAGTGTGAGGAAAATGGGTGTACTCAATCAAGGAGGGTATTGAAGGCCATGACAAGTACAAAGCCAGGTTTGTAGCTAAAGGTTACAGTCAGAGGGAGGGGATAGACTACGGTGAGACCTTCTCCCCCACAGCAAATCTGACCAGTGTAAGGGTAGTGATGCAGAAAGCGGCTGAGGACAGTTTGATTTTACACCAGATGGATGTGAAGACAGCCTACCTGCACGCACCCATAGATAGGGAGATATACATGGAACAACCTGAAGGTTACGAGAAGAAAGGAGCGAAGCTAGTGTGTAAGCTAGAAAAATCCATTTACGGCCTGAAACAGTCTGGGCAAAATTGGAACGAGATGCTTCATACATGTCTCATTGAAGATCACTTCCTACAGAACCCAGTAGACCCCTGTGTTTACTCAAGGGAGTCAAAAGAGTCAGGAAAAGTGATAATTGTCATTTGGGTGGATGATTTGATCATCGCAGCGGACAACACTAGAAACCTAGAGCAGGTGAAAAGTATGCCCTCCACCAGATTCAAAATGAAAGACCTAGGCAGGTTAAAACATTTTCTAGGCATGGACTTCGAACAGTCTGCCAGTTGTGTAAAAATATCCCAGAAGAGATATGTGGAAAAGATCCTGAAACGTTTTGACATGCAAGAATGTAGGACAAGGGAAACACCATGTGATCAAAAACTACCAAGAGGATGCTCAGAAATTGACAGATGTAAAAATTTACAGAGAAGCTGTAGGTAGCCTAATTTATTTGACAACTTGTACTCGCCCTGACCTATGTTTTGTAGTGAGTAAATTGTCACAGCATTTTGCTGACCCCACAGAGGAGCACTGGATTACAGCAAAACATGTTTTTCGTTATCTCAAAGGTACAGCAGATAAACAGCTTTGTTTCAGAAAGAGCAGCGAGGGCTTAGGGCTTAAAGCCTACAGTGATGCAGATTGGGCGGCAGACACCAAAGACAGAAGAAGTACCACAGGGTATTGTGTGAGTTTGAACACAAACAGCTCACTGGTTTTGTGGAAAACAAAGAAGCAGCCCACAGTTTAAGTTTAAGTTTATTTGGATCCCCATTAGCCACAGCAGTGCTGGGGCTATTCTTCCTGGGGTCCATAACACATAAAATACAGTTACAGACGTACACTCACAACATTTACATGTCATACAGACAATTAATACAACAATAAAAACCCTTATACACTCATAACATTTACATGACATACAGACCATTAAAACAACAATAAAAACCCTTATACACTCACAACATTTACATGTCATACAGACAATTAAAACAACAATAAAAACCCTAATCAAATTCATAATACAATATAAAAATATATACGCCTTATTCAAATTTAATTTAAAATAAACCGACATGTTTCGACCTACACTGTGTAGGCCGAAACATGTCGGTTTATTTTAAATTCTCTAAATAATGTGAGCCATAAAATAAAGGCATTTTAAAACCTGTAGAGCTGCCTTGGATTTCAACCTTTTTATAACTATAAAGAATCCTACCCCGATTTAATCCAAAGAGCACCTACTGAAACAAAACCAAGAACGCTGAAGCCCTCTCCATATCCTCTTTTTTTTTTTTTTATCTTTTCCCCCCTCCTTTTTCCGATTGTTCTCCCATCCCACTGTTAGTCGTTATGCCAATTCCCAACCCCCTTCCTGGTTGTTGCGCACCCCCCCCTACTGTTGGTCCGGGAGGCCGGAGACTATCACATGCTTTCCTCCGACACATGTGCAGCCAGCCGGCAGCCAGCCTGGCAGCGCTGACTCTCACTGGGAGAGTGTAACGTGTGGAAGGTCACACTACCTCCCTCCAGATCCTGCCAATTGTGTTAGTGTGAACGACCAGCCAAGCTGGTAGCAATGCCGAGAGCTGGGCTCGAACCCAGCATCTCCAGTGTTGGTGGCGAGCGCCTTGCCCACTACACCACCTAGCCGCCCACTCCATATCCTCTTTTTGACAAACTATATTCATATTCAAAACGGTATAAAACGGAAATGTACGGATGAAAAAAGAATCTGTTTTTTGCACGTTGACCAGAAGCAACTCACTGAGACTCGACAGCGTTATTAGACCCATAGCTATACTATAAAATATAGGTTTAGCTCTACAAACTACAACTATGTTTACATGGGGTTAATGGACGGCAAGGAAGGGGTCACTTCCCGGAAGGGGCGTGGCACTCAATGTGTTAATACTGACAACATTAATACTGACAACATGCTGACAACATTAATACTGACAACATTACTACTGACAACATACATTTTTTCCATAAAAGTCTGTCTCCCTCTCTCTTTTTCTCTCCTTCTCCCTCCCTCCCTCCCTCCCTCCCTCCCCCCTCTCTCTTTCTCTTCCTCTCCCCCACCCCTCTCTCTCCCTCCCCCCTCTCTCTCCCTCTCCCCCACTCTCTCTCTCCCTCCCCCTCTCTCTCTCTCCCTCTCCCCCACCCCTCTCCCTCCCTCCTCTCTCTTTCTTTCCCTCTCCCCCACCCGCCTCTCTCCCTACCCCCTCTCCCTCTTCCCCCCTCTCTCTCTGTGTCTCTGTAGATCTATGTGGTGGGGACAGAGAGAGAGATGACAGCGCTGCGGTCAGAGAATATCATGGTTCTGAGGAGAGACACTCAGACTTTATTCTTCTACTCTGGATCACATTGGGTTCATATATTACATCAGGTATGACATCATACTGATATGATCTGGAGGGAGACCTGTCCTTCCCCAGGACCCGACCCAGAGACCTGTCCTTCCCCAGGACCTTCCCCAGGACCTGACCCAGAGACCTGTCCTTCCCCAGGACCCGACCCAGAGACCTGTCCTTCCCCAGGACCTTCCCCAGGACCTTCCCCAGGACCTGACCCAGAGACCTGTCCTTCCCCAGGACCCGACCCAGAGACCTGTCCTTCCCCAGGACCCGACCCGGAGACCTGTCCTTCCCCAGGACCCGCCCCAGAGGCGTGAACACTTAAGGTAACTTACTTGCGTTCAGCTTTTCTCTGATTGGCCACGACGCCCATGTGACCGCGGCAGAGCGGCAGAGCGGAAATAGGCTGCTGCTCCGGCGAAAGAAAGACAGGCATTCTATTGCCATGCTCTGCGACAAACTCTAACCTTAACCAACTCCGAAAGAATGCCTAAACTTAACCCTAACCTTAACCAACTCCGAAAGAATGCCTAAACTTAACCCTAACCTTAACCAACTCCGAAAGAATGCCTAAACTTAACCGGCGAAAGAAAGACAGGCATTCTATTGCCATGCTCTAAGACAAACTCTAACCTTAACCAACTCCGAAAGAATGCCTAAACTTAACCCTAACCTTAACCAACTCCGAAAGAATGCCTAAACTTAACCGGCGAAAGAAAGACAGACGCTAATTAATTAAACGTAAAAAAAAAATTGAAGTGATTCGAACTTGTCACCAACTGACCGCAGGCTTGACAGCAAGCTGAGAAACGAGTTGAGCTAACTGTCAATGTTAAAACAGGGGGGATTGCGTATGCATAATGCCGCGGCAACCTATGCGCCACTGCCACTCTGCCGCTTTGCCGCTGCCGCGTCGCGTGTCACGTCCCGCGATTGGGCGTACATGTCACATGACCAGAAATGACCTGGCCAATCAGAGAAACGCTGAACGCAAGTTAGTTACCTTAAGTGTTCAGGCGACCCAGAGACCTGTCCTTCCCCAGGACCCGACCCAGAGACCTGTCCTTCCCCAGGATCCGACCCAGAGACCTGTCCTTCCCCAGGACCCGACCCAGAGACCTGTCCTTCCCCAGGACCCGACCCAGAGCCAGATCCTGGTCTTTGATCGGTTATGTCCCGCCAAGCCATGGGCTGTTCTCCCCTGCTCTACCTCTCCCCACCCCCGTATGTGTGTTTCTCATCTCCCTGTCCCTTAGTGTTCTCTCCCTTCTCTCTCTCATGCTCTCTCTCTATTGCCCTTCTTAATGTTCCCCTGTTAGTCTAGTGTTTTTCTTGTATTAGGTTTACTGTTTAGTCTTAGTCTTGTAGTTACTGTCTAGTCTTAGTCTTTGTAGTCACTGTCTGTTATTAGCTTGTCTGTAGTGCTTGTTTTGTCCCATTGTTGGTGTTTGTCTTGCCGTCTTGCCGTATTTGTGTTGTTTCCTGTAGTTCTTTGTCAGTCTGTCTCCCCTCCCAGGACCCAGGTGTCTCTGGTTGTAATCATCCCAGGTGTTTCTCGTTTGTTATTTGTTTCTGTATTTGAGTTCCTTGTTTCCCCAGTCTCTGTGTGTGGGTCCATTATCAATGTTACTCTGTCCGTCTTCCATGCATCTTGTTTCACGGTCTAGTAAAGTAAGTGTTTCCATGTTTAGTGTTTACGTGTTGAACTTTTAGTTTAGTTTTTTCCCTCTTGCAGCGTTCGCTGAGAGGTTTTGTTTTTCTATACCCTTGTTTTTGTGTTGGAGTTACCGTTTAGGTAACACTTTATAATGTTTAATAAAGACCCATTAACTCGCTGCCCGCCTGGTCTTGTCTGCTCCTGGGTCCTGTTGCACCACCACACCCATGATCCAAAACATTCATACAGGAATTGAGGGTTCCATGTAAACCTTCACTTCTTCATAACCTCCAGCATGGCCATGGCTACAGCGTTCCATGTAAACCTTCACTTCTTCATAACCTCCAGCATGGCTACAGGGTTCCATGTAAACCTTCACTTCTTCATAACCTCCAGCATGGCTACAGGGTTCTATGTAAACCTTCACTTCTTCATAACCTCCAGCATGGCTACAGGGTTCCATGTAAACCTTCACTTCTTCATAACCTCCAGCATGGCTACAGGGTTCCATGTAAACCTTCACTTCTTCATAACCTCCAGCATGGCTACATGGTTCTATGTAAACATTCACTTCTTCATAACCTCCAGCATGGCTACAGGGTTCCATGTAAACCTTCACTTCTTCATAACCTCCAGCATGGCTACAGGGTTCCATGTAAACCTTCACTTCTTCATAACCTCCAGCATGGCTACAGGGTTCCATGTAAACCTTCACTTCTTCATAACCTCCAGCATGGCTACAGGGTTCTATGTAAACCTTCACTTCTTCATAACCTCCAGCATGGCTACAGGGTTCCATGTAAACCTTCACTTCTTCATAACCTCCAGCATGGCTACAGGGTTCTATGTAAACATTCACTTCTTCATAACCTCCAGCATGGCTACAGGGTTCTATGTAAACATTCACTTCTTCATAACCTCCAGCATGGCTACAGGGTTCTATGTAAACATTCACTTCTTCATAACCTCCAGCATGGCTACAGGGTTCTATGTAAACATTCACTTCTTCATAACCTCCAGCATGGCTACAGGGTTCCATGTAAACCTTCACTTCTTCATAACCTCCAGCATGGCTACAGGGTTCTATGTAAACATTCACTTCTTCATAACCTCCAGCATGGCTACAGGGTTCTATGTAAACCTTCACTTCTTCATAACCTCCAGCATGGCTACAAGGTTCTTCCAAACAAGAGCATTTTCTACAGAAGTTAGAAGTTGAACGCTGCTCTATTGTTAGCAAGGACCTTTTATTGGATTTTAAATTCACCCAAAAAAACACTTTGTGCTATCTATCCATCCAGATCTGTGATTCTCTTAGTTTTGGAGATGTCTGCTGTAGAGATGTCTGCCGTTACTCAGCCCGTTACTCAGTTTGTGGCAAAAAAGACATTTGAAAAACTCAAAAGCAATGCCTCTTTCCAGAAACCATGACCCATTTACTCAAGATAATCCACAAACCTTGTTGTGAGCAGTTTCATGTAGGAACTCTTTTCTATTGAAGTACAGTCCCATAATAATGTAGAAAATAGTTTCTAAATATGAGTTTTAAAAGTGTATTTCTACCAGCCTACCCTAATATAGCAGGCTGCTTATTTGTCTTGTCAAGTTTCAAGTTTCTTTAATATTTGTCATACAGAAGTACAGAATACTTTTATACAAAATGCTTCTTACTGTTACGCTCCAGAGACTGTGCAAGACAAGATAAGTATGAAATAAAATAACATAGTAAAATTAGAAGTAAAAAAATGAGGTCACAGTGTTCAGTTTAGACATATGTACAATGTTCGATGCAGAATAGACGTAGTTACCATACAATATACAATACTGTGCAGTGTACTAATATAATAATACTATATAGTGCAAGGCAGAAATTGGACGAGGTGCAATTTAGGTACAATTCACAGTAGGTGTACGAGTTGTAGTGCAAATCCTTTATCAATAAATATAAAGTGTAAAGTGTGTTTGTGTGATCTAAAGTGTGGAGAGTGGGTGCTGCAGTGTGTTGTTTGTTTGAGTGAGTGTGTGCGTGTGGGTGTGTGTGCTGTGTGCATTTGATGGTTGTTGCATAGTGTTTATTGTTCGTTTAGCAGCCTGATGGCCTGGGGATAGAAGCTTCTTCTGAGTCTTTCTGTGCTCGCCTTAAGACTCCGGTATCGCTTGCCTGACCGCAGCAGTTCAAAGAGGCAGTTGTTCGGGTGGCTCGAGTCCTTAATAATTCTCTTAGCCTTCCCCTTGCACCGCTTGTTGTAAATGTTCTGGAGGGTGGGAAGCCCCCCTCCAATTGTGCGTTCGGCTGAACGTGTCGCTCTTTGTAGTCTGCTACGGTCTTGTGCAGTGCTATTCCCAAACCAGGAGGTGATGTTGCCGGTCAGGATGCTCTCTATTGTACATGAGTAGAAGTTCCTAAGGATCTTCTGACTGACTTGGAACTTCCTTAGGCGCCTGAGGAAGTAGAGGCGTTGTCGTGCCTTCTTCACAACACTGTCAATGTGTGTGGTCCATGTCAAGTCCTCGGATATGTGGGCTCCGAGGTACTTGAAACTGTTCACTCTCTCAACCGGTGCCCCGTCGATGCTGAGGGGGCTGTAGTCCTTGACCCCCGACCTCCTGAAGTCCACAATCATCTCTTTTGTTTTGCTGACGTTCAGGGAGAGGCAGTTCTCCTGACACCACTGTGACAGGTTCTCTACCTCTTCCAGGTAGGCCCTTTCGTCGTTGGCAGAGATCAGGCCCACCACTACTGTGTCATCAGCAAATTTGATGATGGTGTTGTTGTTCCGCTGTGCTACGCAGTCATGTGTGTACAGGGAGTAGAGGAGGGGGCTCAGCACACAGCCCTGGGGGGCCCCTATGTTGAGCGTGATGGATGAGGAGGTGCAGTTGCCGGCTCTTACCACCTGGGGTCTGCCCGTCAGGAAGTCCAAGACCCACTGGCAGAGGACATAGTTCAAGCCCAGGTCCCTGAGCTTGGCTATGAGTTTGGAGGGGACTATGGTATTGAATGCTGAGCTGTAGTCGATGAACAGCATTCTCACATAGTTCCCCTGCCTCTTGTCTGTGTCTGTCCTCTTCCTGCTGCAGCCTCCCAGGCCAGGCTCCTCGCCTCAGCGTCCAATCAGAACAATCTCATCCTCTGTCACTGTGTTCACAGAAAAGAGAGAGAGAGATGGTCTTGGATCAAACCCTGGTTACACGTGTTGCAGAGATCAGGTTTCACCTGCATAGAATGCCTTTTGTAATCTTTGTTTTTATTTTAGTAATAATATACCCCACGCGAAGGTAAGGAAAAACTCACTAAAACCTAGTGTAGCAGCCTGAATATTCTACAAAGTATTCAGAGATGCTAACTAACTGTTACTTTCCCTGTGTGTGTATAACGTGTGATTAACAGTATTCCTTTGGATAGCTTAACAGTGTTCCTTTGGATAGCTCGCCCAGTCTAACGACGAGGTGAGGTGCTACTCTTCTCCGGCTGCAGAATGGACTACTAACAATAACATTGAGCCCTTTTTTCCTTTCTGGAACGGTCCTAAAGTGGGATCAGTGGAGGTTGCCAGCAGGGGGCAGAGTGGCAGTGGTGGCAGGTGGAGCGGAGGAGAGCGGAGAAGCAACTAGGAAGAGGGAGTTACCTGGGAGCGAGAGTACCAGGAAGCTCTCTTCGGCATTGGACTTGACCGTGATCAGTCGCAGTTACAGTGGGCGGGTGCTCAAACGAGCCCCCGTTGTTGGAGAGCCCAGTCGGAACGAGCGACGGGTGATAAGAAGAGAGCCTTGTTGGAACGAGCAACGGGTGATGAGAAGTACTTGCTAGTGACAGGTTATCCTAGAAGTATCAGCGATAGTGTGTGAGTAAGAGATACAGAACCGAAGGACTAACGTCTAGAGTTAACGAGACTAACGTCTAACGTTAGCGGGTTATAGTAGTTACTGTGTGCGGTGTATTAGTATGCTGCTAGCGGCTCCGTCTGACTTGAGTAGACTACCGGGCGAGCGGCGCTGAAGAACCGGTGGTATAGCCAGCCACGTTGCGTTAGTAGCACAACCGATATAGCAGGAGGGTGCGTCGAGACCCGAAGTTTAGCTGTGTTTAGGGTAGCAACAGTATTATCTCGCGCGACAGCAACAAGCCAGCAACAGCCAGCGGTGGACGTCTCCCAGACGGTACAGAGGACGCCTCTTCCCACCAGCAGAGGACGCCATCCAGCACGCTCCTCCAGCTAACCACTGCCTATGCTGTTTGCCCAGCTTGCTGGCTGTGCTTGCGGGATCGCCGACACCATCTTGTCACCTGGACGAGTGGTGACAAGGGTGGGTCCGCCATCTTGGCTAAGTACTAACGATACCACGTGTATCAACAGCAACGTCCATTCAAGTGAACGCTAACAACCAGTGTCTAAGGGGTACCCCCGAACAATTTAAGCCGGCTTAGGTTAGGTTTTCTTTTGGTAACGTGGGCCCACATTTACTTGGTTTTATTTTGTTATTGATTATTTGATTATTTGGTTATTTGAATTCCCAAATGTTTCTCTACTTCATGCCTGGGTTCCCCTAGTACAAGCGGGGTGTTTTAATGTATCGAGCACGCGGTGCCTCTGGTGGGAAGAGCTTCCCCTACATTATAACAGTGAGAGCACCCGGTGCCAATTATGAATAAAGGACAGTGTTAATTGTAATGGATAACATGCCCAGGCTTCAGTAAAAGTAGACTTGATCGGGATCATTGTGTGTGTCTGTTTCTTCCGTTTTCCATTTGCTATTCTAACCCCTGGGTAAATATTGTGACTGCATAATTATTTAACCCTTACACCCCATTCACAGAATAGCATTTGAAGGGTCTATACAGGTGCTCAAGGAAGGGTACTGCTTACAGGGAAGCCCAATAATACTATTGAACTGACAATCACTGGGTGTGGGAGGGCTGTCGGAGGTACTGGGGGAAGTGAGTGTGTGTGGGGAGCTACTGCTGACCGCCTTGGAAGGCGAGGGAGACCAGAGTACCAGTCCCCAGGTTAGTAAATCCTGGGCCCCATCCACTCCAGCTGCAAGCCCTCCAGAACAACGTTCCGGGCCAAAGACGGGGTTACATATAGGTCCAATACTATAGTATCCTACTACCCAGTGTCTGTGTACTACTACTCCCACAAGCAGGGATAATCCACCCTTCTACATTTGGCGTCACGAACAGGATCAACATCCTACTCCACTTCCTTGACAGACCAGTAGAGAGACCATGACGTCCGACGACGGGACCCGAGCCGCGCAGGAGATGGCGGCAAAAGTGGAAGAACTGCCAGAGAAGTGCCAGGCGCAGAGGGCACGACTGGAGACACTGGAGGAACCAGTGACGAGACTGGAACAAGAAGAGGTCGTGAAGGGGTTGACCGAGGGGGCACTCCAGGAGAGGCGGTGTGTTCAGGTGGCTCTGCAGGAGCCAAGAGACGGCTCAGAAGCCGCCAACGGGTTAGAGATGGCGTTCACCAAAGAGTGTACCCTCCTCGTGAAGGACGACCCCATCCGAGGACGCGCGATCGACGTGGTCCGGGGACTTCTGAGGATGGGAGTGCTCGGCGGAGTGGACAGGCTCTTTCACGGGATGGAGAGGATGCGCCCGTACCGCAGTTATCGCCCCAGCTCCGAGGATGTCGGCTTTAGCCCCATGGTGGTAGTTCCCCACCAACCCAGCCGGGTCAGCCGGGAGGCTTACGCCCCGGTATGCACGTCAAGGAGGTCAGAATTGGAGGTGGAGGACACCGAGAGGGGCGTCCCCATCGCCACGGGCCCCGTTCCCGTACTCGCCAGTCGGCCCCAGACGAATGGTGATCCAGATGAGGAACCGCGGGTACGACCGGGTGGAGATACGGCGAATCCAGGTGGAGGGGCCCCAGCTGGAACCAGTGGGGCGGGCAATGGTCCGAGGGATCCAGCCCCCTAAGACCCCGTTCGAGAAAGAACCTGATCCGAGAGAGCCTGAGAGGGAGCCCGACCGGAGCCCAATAATACTGACAGTCACTGGGTGTGGGAGGGTGTGGGAGGGCTGTCGGAGGTACTGGGGGAAGTGAGCGTGTGTGGGGAGCTACTGCTGACCGCCTTGGAAGGCGAGGGAGACCAGAGTACCAGTCCCCAGGTTAGTAAATCCTGGGCCCCATCCACTCCAACTGCAAGCCCTCCAGAACGACGTTCCGGGCCAAAGACGGGGGTACATATAGGTCCAATACTATAGTATCCTACTACCCAGTGTCTGTGTACTACTACTCCCACAAGCAGGGATAATCCACCCTTCTACACTAGCAATAGGAAAAAATGCACCACAGGCAGTGTGGAGGAGTGAAACCTTAGAAGGGCCAATTCAAGGGGGGATCTCCCTTAGATGTCGGTGATAGTAGTGTTGCAGACGGACAGTTGGTAAGCATGCACTCATGTGTGTAGTGAAACATAGATGAGTGCATGCAATAGCAACTGAGTCAACTCACTGGGTCTCATTTGATTTGATTTGAAATCTTTATTTCGAACATGTAAATGAATACAAACAAAATAAATAACTAAACAAAATCAAAACATAACTCAAACAAAATAATAACTAAACAAAAGCAAAACATAACTCATTTTACATGTTCGAAAAGGAGTAGGAAGAAGTATACACTTATTTAATCCTACCCCTATTCCACTACTCAAATGAGTGTACTAATTTAAAACATTAAAAAAAAATATATATGCAAAAAAATATATATATATATGTAAAACATGAAAGAAATAAAATAAAAATTTAAACACCTGTGAATATCAAGTCCCTTCCTCATCCCTGTACTTGTGAACATCATTTCCTTATACATCAGTTTGAATTGTCTCATGTTTGGACATTGCTTTAGCACCACATTTAGACTGTTCCACAGTTTCACTCCACATATTGAGATGCAGTGTCTTCTCATGGTAGTGCGTACATTTAGAACTTTTAAATTGAGTTCTCCCCTCAGATTATAACCCCCCTCCCTATCAAAGAATCAAATCAAAATCAAATAAAATTTATTTGTAAGGCCCGACAACCAGTGGCGGCTCGCCACTAGGGGCGCTCGGGCGCCGACCCCCCTGGTGAACCCTGGTTAAAATGAGAGAAGAACAAGACTTTTTGTTTTTTGTTTTATAGCCCTATAAATAATATAAACATGTTTAAAATGAATAATATTTACTCATTTTAAGTATGTTTCTGTTTCCAATGCACAATATAACGTTAATATATCAAATAAAAAATAATCGTTTTCCTGAACAGGAAGTGACTCACTCCTGCCGCATTTCTCCTGCCGCATTTCTCCTGCCGCATTTCTCCTAGCCGTATTTCTCGGCCCGGGCTAGACGCAATAGCGCTCTGAGTGCGCGTCACTGTTTCATCGCTGTATCCGTCGCAGCCAATCAGTGCGTAACGCGCTGTGCGTTGAAATATGATGTTTATGATGGAAGCCGGGCGCGATTTGAAGCGGTCTAGGCAAGCAGCCTTAGCAGCGTCAAGAATTTCCGTAGCCGCATTTCGCGGAGACGCTCTCTGATTGGCCGACGTCAGTTTATTTTTCCGTAGCCGCATTTCGCGGAGACGCTCTCTGATTGGCCGACGCCAGTTTCTACACTGGTTAAGCTTTCGAAGTAGGTTAAGGAGGTAACGTTAGAGTTTGTCTTAGAGCGTGACGGCAAGTTCTTTCGACGGTTAAGCTTAGGCACTCTTTCAAAGTTGGTTAAGGTTAGAGTTTGTCTTAGAGCATGGTGATAGAACGGCAGGTAGTTTGCAGGCTGTTCGACGCGGAAATGGGCAAAGACACAGCTCGTTCATTGAATTCATCACAGTACTGTTGTGTTGTGCTAACAAGCTAATCTGGATGCAGTCTGGACAGAGTGGATAACTGGATATACATCAACAGTCTGGGGACAACAGTGGACATTATACACTTTATCAAGCCCTCCTCGAGGCTCGACCATTCGGTCTCTCTCTCTCGCTCTCTCCCTCTCTCTCTCTCTCTCTCTCTCTCTCTCTCTCTCTCTCTCCCTCTCTCTCTCTCTCTCTCTCTCTCTCTCTCTCTCTCTCTCTCTCTCTCTCTCTCTCGCTCTCTCTCTCTCTCTCTCTCGCTCTCTCTCTCTCCCTCTCTCTCTCCCTCTCTCTCTCTCTCTCTCTCTCTCACAATCCTGTGTCTCCGAGAAATGCGGCTACGGAAAGTATTGACGGTGCTGCCATGCTGAGATGATAATAGCGCTTCAAAACGCGCTGCTGTGTTGTGAACTATAAGATTAATTTCGCTGCTGCTGATGCATAATGTATGAATGAATGAATGGTGAGTTGTTTAAAATGACAACATATACATGTGTTAATTATTTTATTGGATTGATCCGAGAGACAGAGAGAGAGATTGCTCCAGAGCATTTATTAACGTTACCGTTACATTTTCAACTCAACCTAACGTGAACCCCCTGCGAGTCTGCGACCCCCCAACAGTAGATAGTACGAGCCGCCACTGCCGACAACACACGTTAATGTCCCCATGGGCCGTACACGTCTTCTTTAAACAAGTCAAGAAGAAACATAACAATAAGTCAAGAACAGAACAAGAACACCATAAGGTCCAACAAATTTAAAATAAATGCAAATACATGAAAGAATGAAAGAATGCAACACTCACAGACATACCCCACGCGAAGGTAAGGAAAAACTCACTAAAACCTAACAATAGGGAAAAATGCTCCACAGGCAGTGTGGAGGAGAGAAACCTTAGAAGGGCCATTCAAGGGGGGATCTCCCTTCTTAGATGTCGGTGATAGTAGTGTTGCAGACTAACAGTTGGTAAGCATGCACTCAAGTGTGTAGTGAAACACAGATGAGTGCATGCAATAGCAACTGAACATTTTGAAAGATTAAAGATAGAGCTGATAGCGATAGCAACTGAACATTTTGAAAGATTAAAGATAGAGCTGATAGCGAATCTATTTGAGGCACAGGGGCGGCGCAAAGAGGGTTGCGTCCTTCCCGTCTTAATCACGGGACATTCAACACTCCGGTCATTGCTCCGAGACAGCCGGAAACAGGGAGATAGGGGGCGGCGCAGAGAGGGTCGCAACCTCCCCGACATCATCACGGGACGTCCAGCACTCCGGTCACCACTACGAGACCGCCGGAGACAGGGAGACAGGAGGGCACGCAGAGAGGGTCGCATCCTCCCGGCCTTCATCACGGGACGTCCGACACTCCGGTCAGCACTCCAGGACAGCAACTCACAGGGAGACGGGACAGGCGTTAGACAGCTTGCGTGATTGTAGTGGGCGGACATAGCAATTGATACAAGTGGTAAGCATATATGTGAATAGAGTAGATATATGACGTAAGCATATTATGTGAATAGAATAGAAGTACTTAACCCAGAAATGAAACCGCGTCGACGGACCAGTTGACAAGACCACGGACAGACGACGGTAAGTAGCTGATCCATGGCCTCGGTGGTGCATGTAGAGCAGTCACTGCAATCTTGGCCAAAACCCTGAGGCATCCATCACCTTAGTCAGCACTAGGAGACAGGCACTCAGAGAGATGGGGGAGGGAGGGGGGGAGGGGGGGGGGGGAGGAGTTAGAGAGTTCCCATGTTTGTGGTGCTGCAAAAAAGCAGAAATGGGGGAAAATAGACATCCTAACTAAACTAGACAGATTAATCTAAAGGTCAGTCCCCGACCAGGTGAGATCAGGGTAGGTTGAAGGAGAGAAAGAAAAGATGGGTCTTAAGCAGGGATTTAAAAGCTTCGACAGAGCAGGCGCCCCTGATGACGGCAGGTCATTTGTTCCACAGGTAGGGAGCGCGGTAGACAAAGGCTCTGTGGCCGGCGGATTTCTTTTTAACCCTAGGAATCGATAGAAGCCCCGCATTTTGTGAGAGCAGAGCACGAGCGGGCGAGTATCGGGAGATGAGATCGGATAGATAGAGCGGTGCAAGCCCATTAAAAATTTTGTAGGTGAGGAGTAGCACTTTAAAGTCAGATCGGGCTTGAATAGGAAGCCAGTGTAGGGCGGACAAAACTGGTGTGATGAAACAGTTCTTGAATGTTTCCTGGAAGTACATGACCTTTTGCTTTATACATTAATTGTGCCGTTTTAAATTCCACAAGATCATTTAACTTGAATGTTTTTTACTTTAAAAATAATATGTTTGTGTGATCACGATCACCTGCAATGTGAACTATCTTTGGTGGTTGTAGTGTAGAATTATAAGTGTTTCCCCAGACTTCAGCACAGTAATTTAAATATGGTAAAACTAGTGAACAGTACAGAATGTAGAGTGATTTTCTATCCAGAATGTGCTTTACTTTACTCATGACTGAAATGCTTCTTGACAGTTTAGATTGGACATGTTTTATGTGAGGTTTCCAACATATTTTATGGTCTATTATTACACCTAGGAATTTATGGCTTCCATTAGGGGTGCCAAGTTCTGGCTTTGAACAGGGAGAGGGGGGTCACTGGTCACCCTCTTGACCTGCCAACCCTCCCCTTCTTCTTTTGTCGAGGCCTCGGCCACCTCGTGCTGTCACTCAATAGGGGCGTGATCCCTGCTGTATGGCCTGTCAGTTGAGCCAGGAGGTCTTCCCTCGGATGACAGTTGCGTAGACTTCGGTGGGGGTGATGAGACCTCCACTATGGCGATGCCATGGATGTTGAGAAGGTTGTGCTGTCTCCTACAGCCGTCGTTGGCCCGACACCCGTTGACCACCGGAATGGTGGAAGAGGTTTGGTTGCCTCTCTCCACTGTCCGCCTGGTAGTTGATAAGGGCTCAACCCCCCTCGTTCGATGACATCCGGACAGTTGATACGGCCTCGGAGTCCTCTTCCTGACAGCCGGACCAGGTCAGATGAGAAGGCTGTCCTCTCCCGTAGATTGCCTGGCGTTTGGGTCTCTCTCATTCCCCCTCCAAGTCCTCAGGACCTGGTCACTGCGTTGGCCGGAACTCTCAATGCTCGAGAGCTAGGCTTCTCCCGGATCTCTTGGTACCCGCTGTGTTATGGTACCCAATGGAAGCTCTGGGTAGGCACTGATCAGTGCCTTGGATCGTCAGTACCGATGGAATCCTGGTTTCCCCCGCACCACTCTTTGAAGAATGCTGACAACTAATCTCCCATCAGCGTCCTGCAGTGGATTATATCGCTTTGGTGGACAGGTTACTTTATCACAACAATTGATTGAAACTCCAAATTTTTCTCCCTCAGACACATTTTTTATTGTTCTGAGTTGACAACTTATTTTCCAAATTTATATTTATGATTATTATCTTTTGGCTTTTGTATGTTATTATTCAATCAAATCACATCCTCTCTTCCTTGTGCTGTACTTTTTACTGGACCAATGACTCAAGTCTAACACAACATCACCAATCTTTGAGTGTGTAATATACTTACTCAGTCATACCTCGTATCCAGAAAGATCCTTGGCTCGGACCGGTGATTCTCCAATGACTTCATGCACCAACCAATCCCTGCGTATGGTTACAAACCATCTCTTAATTTCGTGTCTACCACCCACTCTGCCAGCCTATTTAAAGCTTGTCGCAGAGTCTTCTATAAGATAATCATCAGTTTCACATTTCTGCACCCTATATCAATTGACTACTCAGCCAATATCAGCCAAGGTATCCATGAGGGAGGTTACGGTTGTATCCCCTCATGGCGTTTCCCAGAGCTTACTTAATACAGAGAGTCTTGCTTCACCAATCACACACATCATAAAGCCCAGAGTGCTACAGTCTGAGTCTAATGAACGGAGAAGGCAGTGAACCAGCCCTAGCCCACTTATCACTTATCAGTTCATTTTATAGGTCCCCTATTAACCCCGACGTGCCACTCATACAACCTGCCCGATAGACGGGAAAATTCTCCCAGCCCGCCGGTATCTAAGAAAAGAAAAGAAAAAGAAAAATAATAAACACAAGATTATTTTCATATTTTACTCAATGTTAGTATTCAATTTCCTATATAATCACAATTTTCCACTTCCTCGGTTTCTCACTTTCCCTGTTCCTATTGTTAGTCTTCGCATGTCTATATTCCTCTCATTTATGTAATAATCGTAAAAAAAATTATTAGTCTTTGGCTCACTTATTGTGAAATATCTAATACCGAAATCTCTTCTTTGGAGCATCATCGCTCCCCCATTGTACTGCCTCATCGTTTCTTCTAGCCTGGTGCCTCTGCAAACACAATTGTTGAGGACAGTTTCTTTGCCAGTGAGCTAATTGTCCACAACTCCAACATTGCTGTCCATTTCCATTTCTCGGTGGGGCGGAGCCACAAGCCCCGGGGGCCCCCTGCCTGTAATTGAATGGCCCTGGTGCAACCCTTAGCCGTGACCGTGGCCCACCCCAATCATTCCTTCCTTGCATAGGGGGTCTCAGAAACTCAACCCCCCCTGTTGTGCATGTCACAACCGCTCAGATCCTTGTCCGAGTAACAGAGCATGTCTCGTTTCTTGGTCATACAGCCGTCGCCTGGCTGCTTGAATCTGTACTTCCAATGTCTTTATTTCCGTTATTGCAGTTAACTCAGCTTGCTTTACCTTTTGCATCTCACCCCAATAAGCGACTTTGTCGATAACCAACTGTCTTTCCACCAAGTCTCTGCGGACTGCCTTACCTCGTTCGGACGCTTCCACCAGTGCCCTCTGTCGTTCGTGAGAGAGACATGATTGCCTCTCTTCCTCCACCCTGGTGCTAGCCGTCTGGCTCCTTGTCACTAGGCGTCTCGCGTCGACTTGGTTCTGTCGCTGGGAGGGACCGGGGCAGTGGGAATTTATGTGCTGAGGACTTACCTCATGTGCTCCCGGGTGGTTCTGTGGACACTGTCGTGAGATGTATCCTCTGTCTCCGCAGGTCCAGCACACAGGTGTCCAGGAACCCCACTGTGGTTGGTATCCTCCAGGTCCCTCTCTCCGATATCCATTTTGGCCCCGGGCCACCCAACCAGATCTTCTCAGGTCTTGCTGTTGCATTGGCTCGGGGCCCCTGGGTTCCTCTGTCTCTGTCCCAGCCATAAGGCCAGGGTTGTTCTGCTCCGATGGCTGTAATAATGTCGCTCTCCTCTGTCTCTTTGTTAATTTGTTGTTACCTGAAGCGGTTAATCCAGTTTGGACCGGTCCAGTTGACCCTTGTTCGACGGACACCTGTTGGTCCAAATATATTAGGTTAGAATCACTAGGCAACACTGTCTGATGAGTATTTGCAGAGGTCACTGGCTGTCCCTCACACGCACACCTGACCCTATCCTGTAGTCTACTCACTTGGTCTACCTGAGTAAACAAATCTATCAACATGGTCTCTTTCTCTTTCGAGTCTCGCTTTCGTTTGGTCCTATAATGAGATCGGATAGATAGAGCGGTGCAAGCCCATTTAAAATGTTGTAGGTGAGGAGTAGCACTTTAAAGTCAGATCGGGCTTGAATAGGAAGCCAGTGTAGGGCGGACAAAACTGGTGTGATGAAACAGTTCTTGAATGTTTCCTGGAAGTACATGACCTTTTGCTTTATACATTAATTGTGCCGTTTTAAATGCCACAAGATCATTTAACTTTAATGTTTATGACTTTTAAAATAATATGTTTGTGTGATCACGATCACCTGCAATGTGAACTATCTTTGGTGGTTGTAGTGTAGAATTATAAGTGTTTCCCCAGACTTCAGCACAGTAATTTAAATATGGTAAAACTAGTGAACAGTAGAGAATGTAGAGTGATTTTCTATCCAGAATGTGCTTTACTTTACTCATGACTGAAATGCTTCTTGACAGTTTAGATTGGACATGTTTTATGTGAGGTTTCCAACATATTTTATGGTCTATTATTACACCTAGGAATTTATTTTCATAAACTCTTTCAATAATCACATCATTTATTTTAACTTGCACTTGAGTATTTAATCTACAGTTTCCAAATAACATAATTTTAGTTTTGCTCAAGTTCAATGATAATTTGTTTCTATCAAACACTTTTTTTAATTTCTTCATTTCAGATGTGATGACCTCTAAAAGCTGCTGGATATTCTCACCAGAAATATCTTCTGATATTTATCAGACATCGCTTACCAGGATAACTTTCGCACTGGCTTCCATTAGGGGTGCCAAGTTCTGGCTTTGAACAGGGAGAGGGGGGTCACTGGTCACCCTCTTGACCTGCCAACCCTCCCCTTCTTCTTTTGTCGAGGCCTCGGCCACCTCGTGCTGTCACTCAATAGGGGCGTGATCCCTGCTATCAACATGGTCTCTTTCTCTTTCGAGTCTCGCTTTCGTTTGGTCCTATAATACTCTATCACGCTTTGTACTGGCTAAGCGATTTTTGCCCTCGGTTATTCCTCCGTTCCAATATTCTATTTGTTCTATGAGATGAGCAAATTGTCCACTGTTCTTCGCTTTGTCCACTATTAAAACGATCTAACTCTCAGTGGCAGCTAACAAAGACCTCTCATTTTTTACTTGCACTTCATTAGACATTCTTCTCATCTCTGCCTAAATGTAATATTATTATTGTTAACACTTTGAGCGCCACTCATGGCTAATCTCGAGTTTACGATAGTGACGTTGAAAGCCACGTCACGGCTTTTCTCGGATTTTTTTCTTTTCTTTTTTTAGCGATCTGAAATCATATTGCATCACCCGAGCCTACCGTTGGAAATCCAGGGGCCGCCGGCGATCAGATGTGAAAAAATCAACCTTTTGGAATGGACTCAATGAAAACGGATGGGGGAAAAAAAATATTCCAGTCCACATTTTCCAGTCCACTGATGCAGCCGGAGTTACCAGGGTTCATTCTGGAGCCTCTGAGCCGCGGCAAGCATGGGTTATACTGTACACACGTTGGATCAATATACTTATCGATTTTTTCGAATGGTGATCAGGAATTGGAATATACCATTTGGATACCATCTGATGTCAGGTAAGGAATCTATGTTATCAGTGTTAGGATAATCAGACTCGTTTTCACAGAGATATAAGCTATTTTGTGATATGTGCTCTAGCTGTAAAATCCATGAGGAAATGAAAGCAACTATTATCAGCGCGCGGCTCGAACGTGCGTGCGTGCACATATACTATTGATCATCTAGCGTTTATTTGAAAACGATTCATAAATAGGCAGACAAATATCAACGTTCTGGAATGTGCTTTTCAAAATACTCTCAAACGGAAATTAAGCGATAAAAAACCAATCTGCCTTGACAACACTGACTGGAAAATGATTATTTGATAAGCGACGGGCAGATTAGACACATAGCCATAATTTAAAACATAGTGTAACTGAGGGGTTACAAAACCCTGACTGTATTAAAGATTGTGATAGATTAAACCACTACTACATATTATTATTATTACTTGCCAGACAGTACAGTTAATATGGCAGACACTCAATATACGGCACGGTGACAAAGAGATAAGGTTTACAGTATTTATTAGCAACAGCAGATATACAAATGATAATTACTGGTCGCTCTTTTATGGCGAATGATATTAGAAAGTCAACGTATCAAAGTCAATGGGAATGAATAATTCCTAGGCTAAGTACACTAGACCGGAACGCTGCATGGCGTGAGCTGGCAGTATAGGGGGGCAAACGAGGGTATAGCTGGAGACTGGGGATTCCTCCACAGAGTTGTAAGTTCCAGAGGATTGAAGAATAGACAGATACTCAGGCTGGTCACTTGAAGAAAGGGGTTCTCATACGGATCCGGTCCTTGTAATCCAAGTGCTTGTTAGCAGGGTAATAGCTATTAATCCAGTGCCCGACAGCAGTGATGATAGCTAGCCAGCTTCGTCCTTGAAGCTAGCCCGATGCAAATCTTCAGGGTAGTTAAATCCAAACGACAATGGTATTAACGATGCTCTTCTCCACGGTACTACGTTTCCACAAGTCACTATAATCCACCAATAATGGTTCTACAATATCAAGGTCGTATCTAAGGAGCTACTGATTATCCGTAACGATACACCGCTGTAGGTTCCACTGCTCACATGTCCAATAGTTCGGCTGCTAGGTTCACCTCGTGTTCTGCTACTAATTACATTAAGTCCACACACACTTGCTAAGGTTCACACTTCACTTTGCTACTAGATTAGGTCGAACTGCACGTTACTGCTGCACACCGAACTGCGTTTACTGTAATGACGAACTCTTCACTTCGTGGGTGTCAAGGGCATTATCCAATGAGGAAAGCGAATAATGCTTTAAATAATGATTTAAACGGAGGCTTAAAGGGATATAGCTTATATATATAAATAATATACAAGTTATATAAAATAATAAAACGTAGATTCTCAGTGTTAATCTGGCCCTTCAGAACAGCCGCCTCCTAATTAGTCTGCACCTAATTAGTAAATACAAGGGCACAGATTAATATTAGTGTCCAGTCAACTTCTCCATACTTCGTTGTGAGGAGTTGGAACAATCTACAAAGTCAGGGGGTCATAGTCGTCGTCAGGGGTGTCAGGGATCTCCGGCAGCTCTATCAATTTAGCCACAGGTCGGGTGTAAGTCCGCCCTTGGACGATGACTTCTGCCGCTCTGACCTTCCCATCGGCACCAGTAATCACTCTGCTTACACGGCCGGCCGGCCATGTAGCTCGGGGTAGTGACTGGTCTATTATCATGACGACCGTGTCCACCTTCAGGTTGTCTCTGTCCTTTACCCACTTCTGACGGGCTTGAAGGGATGGTAGATAGTGGAGGAGGAAGCGGGTCCAAAACTGGTCGGCCAGTACTTGGCTGTGTCTCCACATTCTCCGGCCGTTCGTCTCATCTTGTCTGTACACCGCCTGTGGTAGGGCAGGGTCCAGCCGCCCCATCAAAAGGTAGTTTGGGGTGACGGGGTCGACGTCTGCTACATCACTTGAGACGTAACCGAGGGGCTTAGAGTTCAAGACGCCCTCGATCTCCGTGAGGACTGTCATCAGGACTTCCTCAACCACGGTATGGGCCCCAAGTACGGTGTACATAGCAGTCTTTATAGAACGGACCTCTCTTTCCCAGGTTCTCCCGAAATGAGGGGCGTTAGGGGGGTTGAACTGGAATGTGATCTGAGCGGGAGCGAGGCGGGTCTTGAGTTCTTCACCCATAGCCAGGAAGCTCTCTCTCAGTTCTCTGTCTCCTCCTCTGAAGTTTGTCCCTTGGTCGGACAACAACACTGATGGGGTTCCTCTTCGGGCTTGGAATCTCCGGAAGGACATGAGGAATGAGTCCGTACTCATAGTCTGGAGGATTTCAATATGAACAGCTCGGGTGGTCATACACTTGTACACAATGCCCCACCTCTTCTCTGTCCCTCTTCCTTTCTTGACGTTGAATGGGCCGAAGCAGTCCACGCCCGTGGAGTGGAAGGCCCGCTCGCCGAGTCGGAGGCGGCAGGGAGGCAGGTCGGCCATCATCGGGATACTGGGCTGTGCCCTCCACTTGCGACAGGTTAAGCAAGTCCGTTGGAAGCGACGTACAGCTTCTCTCCCTTGGAGTATCCAGAAGCGTCGTCGGATCTCAGCGAAGACTCTCTCGGCCCCCGCGTGGTGCACCACCTCGTCGTACTTTTGGATGATCAGCTCGGTTATCTTGTGTCGGCTGTTGAGGACGATGGGATGCTTAGCATCGTCAGTCATGTCCGGGGCCCGTCTCAATCGTCCACCCACCCTGATGAGGTGCTGGGCGTCGAGCTCTGGGGCCAAGGTGAGAAGTCGACTGTCTCAGGGGACTGGCTTTTCCCCTTTCAGGCAGTCTAGTTCTTCTAGGAATGAGTCTCTTTGGGCTCTCTTCATCAGAAGAAGTTCGGCTTCTTTGTAGTTCGATGCGTCGAGGTCTGTGGTGGGGGGAATCTCAGGGTGGTGCCATAAGAATGTCCTTTTCTGAGCACTCTCAAGAGTTAAGCAGTCGTCTAGGTTCGGGTCCGTTGGAGCCGGGGCGTGCGTCAGCCCGCAGAACATAGACTTCTTGATCTCTGCCTCCTCTTGACTCGCCTCCCGTGGTGTGGGGGTAGGCCACTTCTCCTCCGGGAGCTTGAGGAACTCAGGACCGTCACTGTAAGGGTTAGGACGTGTGAGGTCGTCTAAGGACATCCCCCATGTGATGACATCCGCTGGGTTCTGCTTGGTGTCAACGTATCTCCAACATGCTGATCCTACCAAGTCTTGGATCTCGGTGACTCGGACTCCGACGAAAACTTTGTATCGACAGGAGTCGGACTGGATCCAGGTGAGCACAGTCATAGAGTCTGACCACAGGATGGTCTCTCGCACCGTTATGGTGAGTTCACTTTGTATCATCGTGGCGAGTTGCGCGCCTACCAGAGCTGCGCAGAGCTCTAGTCGCGGGATCGACTGCTGCTTGCGGGGAGCTATCCTCAAGCGGGCCAGGACGAAGGCTACGTGTACTTCTCCTCCCTCTTCTCGGGCTCTCAGTAGGCCACCGATCCGTACGCCACTTCGGAGGCGTCACTGAAGACGTGCAGGTCTATCTGACACGTCTCCAGCTGCACTGTAGGGGGGAAGTAGCTCCGTTGAATAGTCACATCTTGGAGTGAGTCGAGTTCTCCCTCCCATTCTCTCCAGGTGGAAGCCAGGTGCTCGGGTATGGGGTCGTCCCAGCCCTGCTCCTTGTCCCACAGTTCTCGCACCAGCATCTTCGCCCGAGTGGTGTAAGGTAGGATACACCCCAGGGGGTCGTATTGGCTGGCGAGTGTTCGGTAGAGTCTTGGACCTTCCCTGCTCCGTGGTCAGGGGTGTGTGCTTATAATGGAGCGAGTCTGTTTTGAAACGCCAGACGAGGCCCAATGTCATTTCTTGCGCTTCACCTGGGGTGGTCGCCATCTAGGTCTCGCTGCTTGCTGCCTTTGTCTCTGGGGGGAGGCTGCGGAGGACTTGAGGGTCACTGCTGGCCCATTGCCTGAGGTCGAATCCACCTTTGACCAGGGAGGCTCGTAGCTTCAGTAAGATGCTCTCGGCTGCTTCTGGCGTAGATACGCTCTGCAGGCAGTTGTCCACGTAGAAACTCTTTTCCACGCTGTGTCTGACCTCCTCGTCGGCTCCGGGGTCTTCGGCCACGTGCTTCTGTAGCGCGAACGTGGCGCAGCACGGGCTGCAGGTGGTGCCGAATGGGAGTACCTCCCATTGGTAGATCGAGGGTTGCTCATCTTCGAGCCTCTCTCTCCACAGGAACCGCAGCAGGGGCTTGTCTTCCTCCATCAGTCGCACTTGTAGGAACATTCCCTTGATGTCGCCGCTGATGGCCACTTTGTCCTGGCGGAAACGTAGCAGTATGCCGAGGAGGGAGGGGCAGAGTGTCGGGCCGGGCAGGAGCAAGTTATTCAGGTTCTGTAGTCCAATCTGATAACTGCAGTTAAATACGATGCGGTTCTTGCCGTTGTGGTGGACCTTGTGGTGGGGCACGTACCAGGACTCAGTCGTCTGGTCTGCCTCGTGGTCGTCGATTTTCTTTATATGGCCAGCCGTGATCAGCTTGTCGATCTCGGCGCGATATATCGTTGCTTGAGGGGGGTCTTTGGCGAGACGCCGCTCGGTGTTCTGTAGATAGCGTTGTGTCACTTCCTTTGATGCGTGCAGGGTGGGCATCCCCTCCCGCCTCAAGAGTGGAGTCGCGTATCTTAGCACTCCGTCGACCTCGACCCTCTTTGTCTTCTGCTCGAGAAGGGCTATGGCGTACTTGTCCTCCTTGGAGCGAACTAGTTTACGTTCGTTCTTGAATGGCAGCGTGTCTAATGTCCATAGTCTCTCGACGTGCTGCAAGAGGGTAGTGTCTTGGTCGCTCACCTTAGTGTAAAGGCAGCGCGTGGACGTGGGTCGGTTGGAAGGCCCGGAGAGAGGGCCTTGGAGCGTCCAGCCCAGTCGGGTCTTGACCGCGGCTGGGCAGCCTCTGGGTCCGATGTGGACCGCGTCTGTTGGGACGATGAGGTCTGCGTGGTCGGAGCCTATGAGCGGGGTCGGTGTTGCGCCGTCGATGAGCGGTATGGGCAGTCGGCGTAGGTGCGCGTACTTCTCCATCAGCTGTTGGATGGGGTAGTCATAGCGTGACAGACCTATGTTGTGGCTTGTGAACGCCTTGGTGATGCTGTACCGCGTCTCGGGCTGCTCGATCGCTGCGATGGTGAATGAGACGTTTTCACCCTTTATTGTCTTATTGTCTCGTTGAATGGTACGGATTGTCATTGTTTCCTCTGGACCCCGCAGGCCCAACTGGGTCGCGGCGGAAGCGAGGAGTAGAGTCTTTTCCGACCCGTCGTCGAGGACGGCGTAGGTGTCGAGTACTTTGTCCCCGTAGCTCAGGAGCACTCGGACCACCTTGAGGAGCACTCGGGAGCTCCCGCGCTTAGCAGGGTCTATGTAAAGTACTTGGTCTGCTCTTGAGCTGCTTGGTGGGGCGGGTCTCTGTTTGTTGCTCTCGTGTAGGACTTCTAGGTGGGCGCCTTCACACTTGCCGCACCTCTTCTTGAGGCGGCACTCAGCTGCCATGTGGCTGCGCGCACAGCGGAAGCAGCGGCGGTTCGCTTTAATCCACTGACTCACTTCTTCGGCGGTCAATTTCTTAAATGCGTCGCATTGAGATAGCCAGTGTTCGTGGTCGCAATATTGGCATGCGATCTTCCATTTTCCCTTAGCGGGGGGGGGGGGGGGGGGGTTATGGCTCCTTTGTCGCTGCACCGACTCGGCCTGGTGCATTACGGTGACGGGCCTGCTGTTGTCTTTAAACCTTCTCGGTCCATCTTTAGGGTTAGAGCCACCCCACGCAAAGGTGTCGATTCGTAGGCTGCTGACCTCTCTGGCTAAGAAGTCAGCAAGGTCTATGAGTGATTGTTCTGGGCCGTGAGGGTTACGGTGATCCTTTTGCCGCCGAAAACGTTCTTGGCGGGCTGGGGGGAGTTTCTCTAATATCCGCTCCACGTTGGAGTTGGCGTATAACTCGTACATCCCCTTCTCTCTTTGTGACCCGAGCATCCCTACCAGGGATTGTACTTTTATGGATAGGTCATCCAGGGCTCTATTGTCTTTAGCTGGGGGGAGACGTTCAATCTCCCGTATTTCTTGAATTACATAGTCCCATGTATGTCCGTAACGCGCGTCGAGGGCCACCAGGGCATCAGAGTAGGGAGTCCTTGAGTTAGAGTATGCCAGCGCTATGTTATGCGCTCTGGGTACTTTAAGGTGCTTGAGAAGGATGGCATATTTGTAGGACTCGTCCTGTACTTCGGACATAATGGTCTCTAAACACATGCACAGTTCGGTATACTGCGCTCTGTCTTCACGCGTAAAGTCTGGGAATGTGGGTGTCCCAATGTAAGATGCCATGGATGGCTGTGACACTGATGCGCGTAGGGGGAGAGGCCTCCTTGGCGAGTCTCCCCGTACGTGGGGTCGTGGGTTCGTGCTGGGTGGGAACCAGAGGCCGGGCCCCCAGGTACTGTTCCTCGGTGCTGACTGTTGATTAAACTCACCCCTGGGACGGGTTAGGGGTTCGTAACGCAGCGTGTCGGGGCTGAGGTAGGGGCTGTACTGTTCCTCCTGGTCTGAGATGGGTTTGTGCGTGTGGGCTTTAGAGAATATCTAGACAGCGCCTCTATAACAGACGGTCCTGCACAGTAGCGCAGCGACCGGAACAGGAAGTTGAGACGCTACTTGTAAATACACCTGCAGTCGTCCGAGACTTATTTGTGTATTGTTTTCTTCTTTATTAAACTGGATGGAACAAATGGAATATCGTTCTTATTTATATACAAATAACTGGATGTAGTCCAACGGATATGATCAGTGGACTGTGGATCAGAGGAGGACGACGAGGTGCGCAAACAGACCAGAGAAAGTCGGATAGTCGACGGAGCCGTCGGCAAACAACACGGCACCTTGTCGACTTAAAGGACCAGGACACTGTTAACGTCGACAATTGGTATGGATTTTTTTTTTGCTTTCATTGGATTATAGTGGACTTTTATTATTAGTTCCAACGGAAGATGCCAAAAGGGATTATTTTTTTGGAGCTACAGCTGTAGTCTGAAGTAATTTTTATACATTGGAAGCAAGCTATTAATTATTCATCCAAATAACTGACAATGGTGCTTATAAATGCAGAGTGCCCTATTGAGGATTGTGACTATGTAGCTGAGCATGTAGCGGCGGCCGTGGTGGCGGCCATGTTAAGTGTACACGCCACTATACATGTCGCAGGCGCAGCCCCCTGGGCGCCGGGCGCAAATGCTAAAATGGAGAAGCTAAAGCGTCCCTCCATAGCACTGGCCGGAACGGGCGAGACCTGGTCATACTTCGTAACCCGCTGGGGTGAGTATAAAACAGGCACCAAGCTGGTCGGGCCCGACATAGTTTCACAGCTACTGGAGTGCTGCGAGGAGGATCTGAGGAAGGACCTCACACGCGCGGCAGGCAGGAGCCTAGCGGGCAACGACGAGGAGGACGTCCTCGCTGCCATGAAGGCACTCGCCGTTCGCGCAGAGAACACCATGGTAGCTCGGGCAGCCCTGTCTAACATGCGGCAGGGTTATGAAGAGCCCATCCGGTCGTTCCACGCCCGCATCAAGGGGCAGGCGGACACGTGCAAGTACCAGATGAAATGCACTAGGACAGGGTGCGACCAAGTCAACGACTTCACGGAAGAGATCCTACGAGACGTGATTGCCCGTGGCATTGCAGATTCGGAAATACAGCTCGACCTGCTCGGTGAGAAGAACCAGAACATGCCACTAAAGGACATGATCGAGTATATCGAGGCTAAGGAGTCTGGAAAGCGCTCGGCATCGCGCCTGCTTGACCCTCAGAGCGCGGACACGGTCAGCAGTCCGTACAGGCGGGTGAGACAACAGGACACCCGCGCCAGAGGAGGAGCCAGGCTAGAGAAACCAAAGGCCAAGCCCGAAGGGGTATGCATCCACTGCGGCGAGGTGGGCCACGGCAAAACACCCCAGTGGCACGCCAGACGTGCCGAGTGCCCAGCATACGGTAAAAAGTGTCGGAAGTGTGGCCGCCAGAATCACCTCGAGAGGGCCTGCCTGGGTGGCCGATCGACTAGGCCCCCACCCGGAGAGACAGACTGGACGTGTGACGAGCAGACAGCAGCATTCGTTGAGCTATGTACAATCAGCACAGATGGCGAGTTACGCACGCTTCCCCTCGCTCACCACCTGTACGATGATATGTGCGACAAGTGGATGAAGCGTGCGTCCAGCCCGCAGCCATACGTCAACCTCACTCTCACCACCGAGCACGAGGATTACAAGGCTCTGGGTTTTGACCTCCTAAAACGCACCCGTGCAGTATCCCTGCCTGCTATGGCCGATACGGGATGCCAAAGCTGCCTGATCGGCATTAAGGTCGCTCAACAAATGGGCCTAAGCACAGGGGACCTCATCCCCGTATCCATGACCATGAAAGCTGCGAACAATAAGGGAATTCGGATCCTCGGAGCTGCGGTAGTCAGATTCGCCGGCAACAGTGGTGACGCTCGAAGGTTGGAGACACGCCAAATCGCGTATGTGACGGACACCTCAGACCGCATATTTCTCTCCCGTGCAGCCTGCGTGGACCTGGGAATGATCTCCGCCCAGTTCCCAACACTCTGGGGGAGATAGAGAATATCTAGACAGCGCCTCTATAACAGACGGTCCTGCACAGTAGCGCAGCGACCAGAACAGGAAGTTGAGACGCTACTTGTAAATACACCTGCAGTCGTCCGAGACTTATTTGTATATTGTTTTCTTCTTTATTAAACTGGATGGAACAAATGGAATATCGTTCTTATTTAGGCTTGATGTCCTCCTTCGTCCTCCGCTAGGCTTTGGAGTCGCTTGGTTAGTTTCTCGGCGACGTAGGCAGGTTCTTCCCGTTGGCTGGGTCCCGTGTAGATTGGTCGGGGAGGGGAAGGTGCCCTCGACCCTTGTCGTGATGATCTCCGGGAGCTCCGGGTGGAGGAGTGGGGAGTCGCCCTCTGGAGCGCTTGCTCCATCATCTGCGCCTGCAGACGGTCTCGTTCCGCCTCGCGCTGTGCATGGGCGGCATCGCGCTGTGCATTGGCGCGGTCTCGCTCCATGGTCTCTTCAGTCTGGAGGCGCCTCTCTTCCAGTCTGATGTGTTCGCGCTCGCTCTCTCGTTGCGCTTGGAGACGTTCTCTTTCCGTTGCAGAATATTCGCGCTCACTCTGTCGTTGCGCTTGGAGACGTTCTCTTTCCGTTGCAGAATGTTCGCGCTCACTCTGTTGTTGCGCTTGGAGACGGTCGCGCTCACCCTGGATGCGGTCTCTTTCGGTTGAAGCTGTCAGCGTGGCGATCAGGACTTGCGCTAGCCTCTGGTCGGCCTCGCTTGGGGATGCCGCTGATGATGGTGATCTGGAGTTGACAGGGCTTGGCGTTGACCTGTTCTCTTTACGCGCTCCGAGGTCCATCTCGGGGGCGCGCTCTTTATCCTCTTGCGCTCCGAGGTCCATCTCGGAGGCGCTGTCTTTATCTTCTGGCGCTCCGAGGTCTATCTCGGTGGCGCTCTGGTCGTTGGGCATAGTCAAGTCATGTCCCGCTTGTCCCCCCCGTGAGCTAAGTCAGTTTCGCTTAAACCAGCTTGGGTCTCTACTAGTGGGGCCGACAGGTCGATAAGGTTGGGCATACTTAAGCTATTAATTTTATCCGTGCTTAATGTCTTTTTAGATAAGCTAGGAGGTAGATTTACAGCGTAATCCTCCAAGTGTGGAGGGGGCTGGCGCTGACGCCTAGGGCGTTCTAGTTTGGGAGAGCCGTTTGGAGAGTGTCCGCCGCTGGCCATATTACTATTAATATGATTAGTATTACTGATAGCCTCCGGCTCGAAGGACCAATTGTAACTGAGGGGTTACAAAACCCTGACTGTATTAAAGATTGTGATAGATTAAACCACTACTACATATTATTATTATTACTTGCCAGACAGTACAGTTAATATGGCAGACACTCAATATACGGCACGGTGACAAAGAGATAAGGTTTACAGTATTTATTAGCAACAGCAGATATACAAATGATAATTACTGGTCGCTCTTTTATGGCGAATGATATTAGAAAGTCAACGTATCAAAGTCAATGGGAATGAATAATTCCTAGGCTAAGTACACTAGACCGGAACGCTGCATGGCGTGAGCTGGCAGTATAGGGGGGCAAACGAGGGTATAGCTGGAGACTGGGGATTCCTCCACAGAGTTGTAAGTTCCAGAGGATTGAAGAATAGACGGATACTCAGGCTGGTCACTTGAAGAAAGGGGTTCTCATACGGATCCTGTCCTTGTAATCCAAGTGCTCGTTAGCAGGGTAATAGCTATTAATCCAGTGCCCGACAGCAGTGATGATAGCTAGCCAGCTTCGTCCTTGAAGCTAGCCCGATGCAAATCTTCAGGGTAGTTAAATCCAAACGACAATGGTATTAACGATGCTCTTCTCCACGGTACTACGTTTCCACAAGTCACTATAATCCACCAATAATGGTTCTACAATATCAAGGTCGTATCTAAGGAGCTACTGATTATCCGTAACGATACACCGCTGTAGGTTCCACTGCTCACATGTCCAATAGTTCGGCTGCTAGGTTCACCTCGTGTTCTGCTACTAATTACATTAAGTCCACACACACTTGCTAAGGTTCACACTTCACTTTGCTACTAGATTAGGTCGAACTGCACGTTACTGCTGCACACCGAACTGCGTTTACTGTAATGACGAACTCTTCACTTCACGTTAGGTTAGGTCGAACTGCTGCTGTTTTGCGCCTTCCACAATATATACTTAGAGGGCTTTCTAGGGCGCAACCGAATCTCTTGTCCGGAATCAATGCGCTGCCCAAGGGCATGTCTCAACTTGTCCGAACTCGTCTTTGAACTTGTCTGGGGGGGCGCGATTGATGGCGCCGTGGGTGTCAAGGGCATTATCCAATGAGGAAAGCGAATAATGCTATGATTTAAACGGAGGCTTAAAGGGATATAGCTTATATATATAAATAATATACAAGTTATATAAAATAATAAAACGTAGATTCTCAGTGTTAATCTGGCCCTTCAGAACAGCCGCCTCCTTATTAGTCTGCACCTAATTAGTAAATACAAGGGCACAGATTAATATTAGTGTCCAGTCAACTTCTCCATACTTCGTTGTGAGGAGTTGGAACAATCTACAAAGTCAGGGGGTCATAGTCGTCGTCAGGGGTGTCAGGGATCTCCGGCAGCTCTATCAATTTAGCCACAGGTCGGGTGTAAGTCCGCCCTTGGACGATGACTTCTGCCGCTCTGACCTTCCCATCGGCACCAGTAATCACTCTGCTTACACGGCCGGCCGGCCATGTAGCTCGGGGTAGTGACTGGTCTATTATCATGACGACTGTGTCCACCTTCAGGTTGTCTCTGTCCTTTACCCACTTCTGACAGGCTTGAAGGGATGGTAGATAGTGGAGGAGGAAGCGGGTCCAAAACTGGTCGGCCAGTACTTGGCTGTGTCTCCACATTCTCCGGCCGTTCGTCTCATCTTGTCTGTACACCGCCTGTGGTAGGGCAGGGTCCAGCCGCCCCATCAAAAGGTAGTTTGGGGTGACGGGGTCGACGTCTGCTACGTCACTTGAGACGTAACCGAGGGGCTTAGAGTTCAAGACGCCCTCGATCTCCGTGAGGACTGTCATCAGGACTTCCTCAACCACGGTATGGGCCCCAAGTACGGTGTACATAGCAGTCTTTATAGAACGGACCTCTCTTTCCCAGGTTCCCCCGAAATGAGGGGCGTTAGGGGGGTTGAACTGGAATGTGATCTGAGCGGGAGCGAGGCGGGTCTTGAGTTCTTCACCCATAGCCAGGAAGCTCTCTCTCAGTTCTCTGTCTCCTCCTCTGAAGTTTGTCCCTTGGTCGGACAACAACACTGATGGGGTTCCTCTTCGGGCTTGGAATCTCCGGAAGGACATGAGGAATGAGTCCGTACTCATAGTCTGGAGGATTTCAATATGAACAGCTCGGGTGGTCATACACTTGTACACAATGCCCCACCTCTTCTCTGTCCCTCTTCCTTTCTTGACGTTGAATGGGCCGAAGCAGTCCACGCCCGTGGAGTGGAAGGCCCGCTCGCCGAGTCGGAGGCGGCAGGGAGGCAGGTCGGCCATCATCGGGATACTGGGCTGTGCCCTCCACTTGCGACAGGTTAAGCAAGTCCGTTGGAAGCGACGTACAGCTTCTCTCCCTTGGAGTATCCAGAAGCGTCGTCGGATCTCAGCGAAGACTCTCTCGGCCCCCGCATGGTGCACCACCTCGTCGTACTTTTGGATGATCAGCTTGGTTATCTTGTGTCGGCTGTTGAGGACGATGGGATGCTTAGCATCGTCAGTCATGTCCGGGGCCCGTCTCAATCGTCCACCCACCCTGATGAGGTGCTGGGCGTCGAGCTCTGGGGCCAAGGTGAGAAGTCGACTGTCTGAGGGGACTGGCTTTTCCCCTTTCAGGCAGTCTAGTTCTTCTGGGAATGAGTCTCTTTGGGCTCTCTTCATCAGAAGAAGTTCGGCTTCTTTGTAGTTCGATGCGTCGAGGTCTGTGGTGGGGGGAATCTCAGGGTGGTGCCATAAGAATGTCCTTTTCTGAGCACTCTCAAGAGTTAAGCAGTCGTCTAGGTTCGGGTCCGTTGGAGCCGGGGCGTGCGTCAGCCCGCAGAACATAGACTTCTTGATCTCTGCCTCCTCTTGACTCGCCTCCCGTGGTGTGGGGGTAGGCCACTTCTCCTCCAGGAGCTTGAGGAACTCAGGACCGTCACTGTAAGGGTTAGGACGTGTGAGGTCGTCTAAGGACATCCCCCATGTGATGACATCCGCTGGGTTCTGCTTGGTGTCAACGTATCTCCAACATGCTGATCCTACCAAGTCTTGGATCTCGGTGACTCGGACTCCGACGAAAACTTTGTATCGACAGGAGTCGGACTGGATCCAGGTGAGCACAGTCATAGAGTCTGACCACAGGATGGTCTCTCGCACCGTTATGGTGAGTTCACTTTGTATCATCGTGGCGAGTTGCGCGCCTACCAGAGCTGCGCAGAGCTCTAGTCGCGGGATCGACTGCTGCTTGCGGGGAGCTATCCTCAAGCGGGCCAGGACGAAGGCTACGTGTACTTCTCCTCCCTCTTCTCGGGCTCTCAGTAGGCCACCGATCCGTACGCCACTTCGGAGGCGTCACTGAAGACGTGCAGGTCTATCTGACACGTCTCCAGCTGCACTGTAGGGGGGAAGTAGCTCCGTTGAATAGTCACATCTTGGAGTGAGTCGAGTTCTCCCTCCCATTCTCTCCAGGTGGAAGCCAGGTGCTCGGGTATGGGGTCGTCCCAGCCCTGCTCCTTGTCCCACAGTTCTCGCACCAGCATCTTCGCCCGAGTGGTGTAAGGTAGGATACACCCCAGGGGGTCGTATTGGCTGGCGAGTGTTCGGTAGAGTCTTGGACCTTCCCTGCTCCGTGGTCAGGGGTGTGTGCTTATAATGGAGCGAGTCTGTTTTGAAACGCCAGACGAGGCCCAATGTCATTTCTTGCGCTTCACCTGGGGTGGTCGCCATCTAGGTCTCGCTGCTTGCTGCCTTTGTCTCTGGGGGGAGGCTGCGGAGGACTTGAGGGTCACTGCTGGCCCATTGCCTGAGGTCGAATCCACCTTTGACCAGGGAGGCTCGTAGCTTCAGTAAGATGCTCTCGGCTGCTTCTGGCGTAGATACGCTCTGCAGGCAGTTGTCCACGTAGAAACTCTTTTCCACGCTGTGTCTGACCTCCTCGTCGGCTCCGGGGTCTTCGGCCACGTGCTTCTGTAGCGCGAACGTGGCGCAGCACGGGCTGCAGGTGGTGCCGAATGGGAGTACCTCCCATTGGTAGATCGAGGGTTGCTCATCTTCGAGCCTCTCTCTCCACAGGAACCGCAGCAGGGGCTTGTCTTCCTCCATCAGTCGCACTTGTAGGAACATTCCCTTGATGTCGCCGCTGATGGCCACTTTGTCCTGGCGGAAACGTAGCAGTATGCCGAGGAGGGAGGGGCAGAGTGTCGGGCCGGGCAGGAGCAAGTTATTCAGGTTCTGTAGTCCAATCTGATAACTGCAGTTAAATACGATGCGGTTCTTGCCGTTGTGGTGGACCTTGTGGTGGGGCACGTACCAGGACTCAGTCGTCTGGTCTGCCTCGTGGTCGTCGATTTTCTTTATATGGCCAGCCGTGATCAGCTTGTCGATCTCGGCGCGATATATCGTTGCTTGAGGGGGGTCTTTGGCGAGACGCCGCTCGGTGTTCTGTAGATAGCGTTGTGTCACTTCCTTTGATGCGTGCAGGGTGGGCATCCCCTCCCGCCTCAAGAGTGGAGTCGCGTATCTTAGCACTCCGTCGACCTCGACCCTCTTTGTCTTCTGCTCGAGAAGGGCTATGGCGTACTTGTCCTCCTTGGAGCGAACTAGTTTACGTTCGTTCTTGAATGGCAGCGTGTCTAATGTCCATAGTCTCTCGACGTGCTGCAAGAGGGTAGTGTCTTGGTCGCTCACCTTAGTGTAAAGGCAGCGCGTGGACGTGGGTCGGTTGGAAGGCCCGGAGAGAGGGCCTTGGAGCGTCCAGCCCAGTCGGGTCTTGACCGCGGCTGGGCAGCCTCTGGGTCCGATGTGGACCGCGTCTGTTGGGACGATGAGGTCTGCGTGGTCGGAGCCTATGAGCGGGGTCGGTGTTGCGCCGTCGATGAGCGGTATGGGCAGTCGGCGTAGGTGCGCGTACTTCTCCATCAGCTGTGGGATGGGGTAGTCATAGCGTGACAGACCTATGTCGTGGCTTGTGAACGCCTTGGTGATGCTGTACCGCGTCTCGGGCTGCTCGATCGCTGCGATGGTGAACGAGATGTTTTCACCCTTTATTGTCTTATTGTCTCGTCGAATGGTACGGATTGTCATTGTTTCCTCTGGACCCCGCAGGCCCAACTGGGTCGCGGCGGAAGCGAGGAGTAGAGTCTTTTCCGACCCGTCGTCGAGGACGGCGTAGGTGTCGAGTACTTTGTCCCCGTAGCTCAGGAGCACTCGGACCACCTTGAGGAGCACTCGGGAGCTCCCGTGCTTAGCAGGGTCTATGTAAAGTACTTGGTCTGCTCTCGAGCTGCTTGGTGGGGCGGGTCTCTGTTTGTTGCTCTCGTGTAGGACTTCTAGGTGGGCGCCTTCACACTTGCCGCACCTCTTCTTGAGGCGGCACTCAGCTGCCATGTGGCTGCGCGCGCAGCGGAAGCAGCGGCGGTTCGCTTTAATCCACTGACTCACTTCTTCGGCGGTCAATTTCTTAAATGCGTCGCATTGAGATAGCCAGTGTTCGTGGTCGCAATATTGGCATGCGATCTTCCATTTTCCCTTAGCGGGGGGGGGGGTTATGGCTCCTTTGTCGCTGCACCGACTCGGCCTGGTGCATTACGGTGACGGGCCTGCTGTTGTCTTTAAACCTTCTCGGTCCATCTTTAGGGTTAGAGCCACCCCACGCAAAGGTGTCGATTCGTAGGCTGCTGACCTCTCTGGCTAAGAAGTCAGCAAGGTCTATGAGTGATTGTTCTGGGCCGTGAGGGTTACGGTGATCCTTTTGCCGCCGAAAACGTTCTTGGCGGCCGGGGGAATTTCTCTAATATCCGCTCCACGTTGGAGTTGGCGTATAACTCGTACATCCCCTTCTCTCTTTGTGACCCGAGCATCCCTACTAGGGATTGTACTTTTATGGATAGGTCATCCAGGGCTCTATTGTCTTTAGCTGGGGGGAGACGTTCAATCTCCCGTATCTCTTGAATTACATAGTCCCATGTATGTCCGTAACGCACGTCGAGGGCCACCAGGGCATCAGAGTAGGGAGTCCTTGAGTTAGAGTATGCCAGCGCTATGTTATGCGCTCTGGGTACTTTAAGGTGCTTGAGAAGGATGGCATATTTGTAGGACTCGTCCTGTACTTCGGACATAATGGTCTCTAAACACATGCACAGTTCGGTATACTGCGCTCTGTCTTCACGCGTAAAGTCTGGGAATGTGGGTGTCCCAATGTAAGATGCCATGGATGGCTGTGACACTGATGCGCGTAGGGGGAGAGGCCTCCTTGGCGAGTCTCTCCGTACGTGGGGTCGTGGGTTCGTGCTGGGTGGGAACCAGAGGCCGGGCCCCCAGGTACTGTTCCTCGGTGCTGACTGTTGATTAAACTCACCCCTGGGACGGGTTGGGGGTTCGTAACGCAGCGTGTCGGGGCTGAGGTAGGGGCTGTACTGTTCCTCCTGGTCCGAGATGGGTTCGTGCGTGTGGGCTTGATGTCCTCCTTCGTCCTCCGCTAGGCTTTGGAGTCGCTTGGTTAGTTTCTCGGCGACATAGGCAGGTTCTTCCCGTTGGCTGGGTCCCGTGTAGATTGGTCGGGGAGGGGAAGGTGCCCTCGACCCTTGTCGTGATGATCTCCGGGAGCTCCGGGTGGAGGAGTGGGGAGTCGCACTCTGGAGCGCTTGCTCCATCATCTGCGCCTGCAGACGGTCTCGTTCCACCTCGCGCTGTGCATGGGCGGCATCGCGATGTGCATTGGCGCGGTCTCGCTCCATGGTCTCTTCAGTCTGGAGGCGCCTCTCTTCCAGTCTGATGTGTTCGCGCTCGCTCTCTCGTTGCGCTTGGAGACGTTCTCTTTCCGTTGCAGAATGTTCGCGCTCACTCTGTTGTTGCGCTTGGAGACGGTCGCGCTCACCCTGGATGCGGTCTCTTTCGGTTGAAGCTGTCAGCGTGGCGATCAGGACTTGCGCTAGCCTCTGGTCGGCCTCGCTTGGGGATGCCGCTGATGATGGTGATCTAGAGTTGACAGGGCTTGGCGTTGACCTGTTCTCTTTACGCGCTCCGAGGTCCATCTCGGGGGCGCTGTTTCTTATCTTCTCCCGCACTCCGAGGTCCATCTCGGAGGCGCGGTACTCTTTTCTTTGGTGCGCGTCGAGGTCCATCTCGGGGGCGCGCTCTTTATCCTCTTGCGCTCCGAGGTCCATCTCGGAGGCGCGGTCTTTATCTTCTGGCGCTCCGAGGTCTATCTCTGTGGCGCTGTGGTCGTTGGGCATAGTCAAGTCATGTCCCGCTTGTCCCCCCCCGTGAGCTAAGTCAGTTTCGCTTAAACCAGCTTGGGTCTCTACTAGAGGGGCCGACAGGTCGATAAGGTTGGGCATACTTAAGCTATTAATTTTATCCGTGCTTAACGTCTTTTTAGATAAGCTAGGAGGTAGATTTACAGCGTAATCCTCCAAGTGTGGAGGGGGCTGGCGCTGACGCCTAGGGCGTTCTAGTTTGGGAGAGCCGTTTGGAGAGTGTCCGCCGCTGGTCATATTACTATTAATATGATTAGTATTACTGATAGCCTCCGGCTCGAAGGACCAATTGTAACTGAGGGGTTACAAAACCCTGACTGTATTAAAGATTGTGATAGATTAAACCACTACTACATATTATTATTATTACTTGCCAGACAGTACAGTTAATATGGCAGACACTCAATATACGGCACGGTGACAAAGAGATAAGGTTTACAGTATTTATTAGCAACAGCAGATATACAAATGTTGGATCAATATACTTATCGATTTTTTCGAATGGTGATCAGGAATTGGAATATACCATTTGGATACCATCTGATGTCAGGTAAGGAATCTATGTTATCAGTGTTAGGATAATCAGACTCGTTTTCACAGAGATATAAGCTATTTTGTGATATGTGCTCTAGCTGTAAAATCCATGAGGAAATGAAAGCAACTATTATCAGCGCGCGGCTCGAACGTGCGTGCGTGCACATATACTATTGATCATCTAGCGTTTATTTGAAAACGATTCATAAATAGGCAGACAAATATCAACGTTCTGGAATGTGCTTTTCAAAATACTCTCAAACGGAAATTAAGCGATAAAAAACCAATCTGCCTTGACAACACTGACTGGAAAATGATTATTTGATAAGCGACGGGCAGATTAGACACATAGCCATAATTTAAAACATAGTGTAACTGAGGGGTTACAAAACCCTGACTGTATTAAAGATTGTGATAGATTAAACCACTACTACATATTATTATTATTACTTGCCAGACAGTACAGTTAATATGGCAGACACTCAATATACGGCACGGTGACAAAGAGATAAGGTTTACAGTATTTATTAGCAACAGCAGATATACAAATGATAATTACTGGTCGCTCTTTTATGGCGAATGATATTAGAAAGTCAACGTATCAAAGTCAATGGGAATGAATAATTCCTAGGCTAAGTACACTAGACCGGAACGCTGCATGGCGTGAGCTGGCAGTATAGGGGGGCAAACGAGGGTATAGCTGGAGACTGGGGATTCCTCCACAGAGTTGTAAGCTCCAGAGGATTGAAGAATAGACGGATACTCAGGCTGGTCACTTGAAGAAAGGGGTTCTCATACGGATCCGGTCCTTGTAATCCAAGTGCTCGTTAGCAGGGTAATAGCTATTAATCCAGTGCCCGACATCAGTGATGATAGCTAGCCAGCTTCGTCCTTGAAGCTAGCCCGATGCAAATCTTCAGGGTAGTTAAATCCAAACGACAATGGTATTAACGATGCTCTTCTCCACGGTACTACGTTTCCACAAGTCACTATAATCCACCAATAATGGTTCTACAATATCAAGGTTGTATCTAAGGAGCTACTGATTATCCGTAACGATACACCGCTGTAGGTTCCACTGCTCACATGTCCAATAGTTCGGCTGCTAGGTTCACCTCGTGTTCTGCTACTAATTACATTAAGTCCACACACACTTGCTAAGGTTCACACTTCACTTTGCTACTAGATTAGGTCGAACTGCACGTTACTGCTGCACACCGAACTGCGTTTACTGTAATGACGAACTCTTCACTTCACGTTAGGTTAGGTCGAACTGCTGCTGTTTTGCGCCTTCCACAATATATACTTAGAGGGCTTTCTAGGGCGCAACCGAATCTCTTGTCCGGAATCAATGCGCTGCCCAAGGTCATGTCTCAACTTGTCCGAACTCGTCTTTGAACTTGTCTGGGGGGCGCGATTGATGGCGCCGTGGGTGTCAAGGGCATTATCCAATGAGGAAAGCGAATAATGCTATGATTTAAACTGAGGCTTAAAGGGATATAGCTTATATATATAAATAATATACAAGTTATATAAAATAATAAAATGTAGATTCTCAGTGTTAATCTGGCCCTTCAGAACACATAGATTAGGCGATATTAACGTTAACATTGACGCCGATGGTGGCATTCAAGGGACTAAATGTGAATTAACCCACGGCACTCAAAGTGTTAAAGCAAGTCCCTCTGTTTTTGTTTATCTTAACTTGGTTTAAATTCAACCACACTCTTATTTTACTGGTGCAGACCAGAAACTGATGACCTTCTTATTTATACGATACCCTAAGGCTTCTACAGCCTTTATGTTCTGGTTGGTACTGGAGCCGTCAGAATATCCCCTCTCCTCACCAATAACCTGTCAAGACAAAAGAAAACATACATACACTTAATTTCAGTGTACATTTCCCAACATTCCATTCTAGTGTCTTACTTTCTCAGAATACTGGGCTTTCTACTCTAATAAAAATGTACAGAGAGATTTGCAATTTATTTGAACATAACAAAAGGCCTTAGCTTTGTTTTCTTCCGTTGTCTTTCCAGTTAGAAAATTCTGGATTTCCAAACACTCTGTCGTGGCCTCCTGCATGAACCTCAGAGGTAAATGTGGTGATATTGACATTGAATTTCATAACTAATATATGTGAATAATTAGAGAGTCATAATGTACGAGAGACAGACATTCCAAACCAACCCCCTCTCATGTTAAGGCTGCTTATGCAACTGTATTAGAGGAGAACAGTTGCAGGTCATAAAAGCCCCACGCGAACAGATGTAATCAGGGGACAACAAAGACTATGTAAATAAGTCACACCCCACAGACGAAACGGTGACTCACTCTAACTAGCAGAGGGACAGCTGGTCTAGCAGATACCAGCACAAACTGGCTAAATATAATTCTGACACATCCAAGGAACTATTAAGTCAGTATACTTTATATAGGAAATCTGGTATTAAAATATGTAACTTATTACATTAACCCTACAAATATAGAAAAGGTTTTAGAGTTAAGCCTCTGTACTCATCAAGAGGCCACACCGACGGGGGCCACCAGCAGACCCCCCCTCTGTTCACTGAAGGAAGACACCGGCAAGGAGATCGAGGAGGGGGGGGCCAGCTAGCCCCCACAGAGGGAATCAGGGGGGGGGGGGGGGGCGGACCGCCTCCCCCAGAAGATGATCTGAGGAGAACTCCATATATAGAATTAAGAAAGCTGATTGGACCAACGTATTATTAGAATAATGTGCTACTATTGGGGGAAATCAGAGTATAAATAAGAATGTAGAGGAGAGAGAGGGGAGGCCAGAACAGATGCACCCATCCCCAGGGGGTCTTTCTGAGCCTCCACCTCTCCACAGACTGCTACTTTGCCCTACGTGAGTAAAACTGTATATGAAATAATCACTGTTTGTGATAACTAGCCTATCTTAGACCAGGTTTTATCATGTGGTGGCAAAGAGTACTATAGTCTTTTCATTTGATAAACATGACCAGGGACGCGAGAAGTCCGCGGGAGTGGGGGTGCTGAGATATCGATCATTTTTTATTATTATTTTTTTTTTAATATAATATAAAATATATATATTATATAATTATACTTGTAGTTGTATTGTCTGCGAGACATCGCCACCACGCAACACGTCAAAATGCTCGCTATCTGCAAACAGCTCCACTGTCTGTGCGAACCATACGGATCTTTGGGGGAGCGGCGCAAAAAAAAATCTCAGAGCGTTTCCCTGAGTCTCGCAACTGCCGAGAGAGAGAGAGAGACGCCCACGGAAAGAGAGAGAGAGAGAGAGACGCCCGCGGAGAGAGAGACGCCCGCAAGAGAGACGCCCGAGAGAGAGAGAGAGAGAGAGAGAGAGAGACTCCAGCTCACTGCCGCGGAGAGAATTACATTTGTTTTTCTTGCAGTTTTATTAAAAGTCACTCCTCATCTCCAGTAGTAAAAAAATGCAACATTATCGCCACCCACCTGTCCTGATGGTCTGCCCAATTCTCAAAATCTGCATGTCACAGAAGTAGTCCCCGCAGCAGGTTGCTTCGTCTTCTTTGTAAAATCAAAATTGGTTAGAAGGCTTAACTTTACTTCTTTGATATTCCGTTTAACTTTCGACATTACCATTTTACCAACGGATTTCCAGTTCCGCGTTGACGCTTCCAGGCCATGTCTATTCGAATCCCAACCGGTTCATGCGTCGGCTACACGCTGAACACTGCATTATCAAGACAGCGCCCCTATGACGATCTGAATGAATTCCAAGAGTAGGGTAAATCTGCAGTGCTGTTAACAACACTGCATTATCGAGACAGCGCCCCTATGACGATCTGAATGAATTCCAAGAGTAGGGTAAATCTGCAGTGCCGTTCCGCTCTGTGACATGAGTAGCCTCGGTTACAAATTTGGAATAAAATCCAAAACAACCTTGCAGTTGCAGTTACACTCCCATCCAGCAGGGGGTGCTGCAGCCCCCGCCGCACCCCCCCTTCTCGCGTCCTTGAACATGACTACTATTTATGTGCAAAAACTGTCTTGATGTGAAGCTATTTGATTATGTAAATCTCATCAACCCTTTGTACAATCATGTTTTATGATGAATAATTCCTGGATGTAACTGATGCCTTATCCACCGTTTGGCCGCTCTGCAAATAAATCAGTTGAGTTGAACCATAAGTTCCTCTTTTGTCTGGCTACACAAGTTATTTCTCATCTGACTAAGTCAGGGGAGGACCATGTTTCTATCACTCTCCTTTTCCTCCTTCCAGTCAGCAACCCCATTGTGCTGTAAATAACCTTAGGCATTGTATAGAATATACGACATAAACTAAATGTTGCATTAATGATTAATCCATCCGCTCACTGTGGTCTCGCTTTTGGTCCTCCTTGAAGACAATCATCACAGTTAGTTTCACAGAGGCCTATCATTTCTAACATTTTCTCTCCCATTTGCCTACTGTCCACCCATCCTACTATGGGAAAACAAATATTAATTTACTCCTATTTGTTAATATCATAATTAAAATGTACATTTAATATTTCATTTTTCTGCTTCACATAACATCTTATTACAATTATACATAATTATTCCAATATTCTCCCGGACACCAGCGTAGCCTGGTGACCCCACAACATTATTCCATCCCTTCACACACACAACCAACGAGGAGAAAAATAAACTTTTAGCGACATTATTATCACTAAATTCCCCGCTCCTGTGCAGTGTCCAGCCACCCCATGGATTCTGAACACCCCACACTTGAATTCCCACAGCCCTCTGATCCACAATCAAAGGTCCGTCACCTCCAGCCTAAAGCATGTGTCTCCCACATCTGCAGAACATGAGAGAAATTGTACTCCGGCCCTACTTCATAAGGAATAACAAGATGCACACAAACTTCCAACCATACAAGCACATAATCAGGTCAGTCCGTCCATAATGGTACCCAGACCACTCTAAACACACACATATACAACCCTACCAATACCAACTCAATAACCCAGTGAGACAACAGTCCCACTCAACCCAACACTAAAAGTTAACTCCAAAAAACAAACAACACCTCATACTACACAACACTTCCCACACAACATTACCCTGAGAGAGCACATGCGTTTTTATATATAGCGAGAGAGAAAGAGAGTGTTATATTAAGAGAGAGAGAGAGAGAGTCTTGCGTTCGACTAACATGCACACTGTGGTGTGATCCATATTCCCTACTTTATGAACAACTGGACAGCACTAATCACTCCCGCTTTGACGTGATCTAAACACGCAACCTTCTGACCTGGAGTCATACATGCCTGCTTTTGCACTCCAAAGTTCAATACAATAAAACAAATCACACTCCAGACCCAGTCATATAAACATGCACACAACAAACACTCCCTTAACATAAGTGCATATCCTGAAGCCTACTCGCTCGATGCTCCTCCCCTTCCCTGAGAGAGCATATTCATGAGAGAGAGAACGTTATATAGAGCGAGAGAGAGAGTGTTATATTGAAAGAGAGAGAGAGAGAGAGACAGAGAGAGAGAGAGAGAGAGAGAGAGAGAGAGAGAGAGAGAGAGAGAGAGAGAGAGAGAGAGAGAGAGAGAGTTAGAGACAGCTCACGCCCAAATTCACCCCTCGTCCCTCGTCCCCCTTCACACTCATCCATGCCCTGGGACGTGTTGGTCCAGATATCTGGGTAGCCCCTCGTATCACCTTAACGAACCGGAGAGCGACTCATTCAAGATTTCAAGGCATGAATTTTGCAATAACCCTCTTCAACGGACTTTCCGTCTACCTAGTCCATAGAGAGGGTAGTTACTCTGCGAAACTCATACTTCTCATCCCCCAGACTCCGTTTGATTAGTATATCCCCGACATGACTTCCCCCTCACCAACCACTCCCTTATGAATACACTTCCTACATAACCATTAAACTAAAAACAGACTCCAAACACTACATATATATGACACTCTCCATACCTATCCGCTGTGATTGTAACTTATCTCTACACTGTACCTCCTGTATTTTTAAACTATACACTTCCTAATGTAGTATTAATCAAGTCTCTGACTTACAAAGATATATGCCCTCCTGCTACTGAAACCCAAACTAGACCGTGTGTATTTATGAAATGTATTCCCTAAACTGCTCCTTGTCTATACTATCCATCCTACCTCGCTGTGTATACACCTGACAAACACAGGCCTTTAGCAATCATGCTGTCTGCTACCCTGCTCAGAACTGTAAACTTCTAGTATTGCTGTGCAGTCCTCCCAGTAAGCTTTGTTATGATTATACAGAGCACGACAACCAAAAAATCAACCTATTGCTTTTTTCCTTGATTACCATACTCTGTATCCTCTGGCGGCCAGTTAACCAAGATTACTCCTTCCCCTTGTTGACTTTGCCCTACGTGAGTAAAACTGTATATGAAATAATCACTGTTGGTGATAACTAGCCTATCTTAGACCAGGTTTTATCATGTGGTGGCAAAGAGTACTATAGTCTTTTCATTTGATAAACATGACTACTATTTATGTGCAAAAACTGTCTTGATGTGAAGCTATTTGATTATGTAAATCTCATCAACCCTTTGTACAATCATGTTTTATGATGAATAATTCCTGGATGTAACTGATGCCTTATCCACCGTTTGGCCGCTCTGCAAATAAATCAGTTGAGTTGAACCATAAGTTCCTCTTTTGTCTGGCTACACAAGTTATTTCTCATCTGACTAAGTCAGGGGAGGACCATGTTTCTATCACTCTCCTTTTCCTCCTTCCAGTCAGCAAGTTTCAAGTTTCAAGTTTCAAGTTTCTTTAATAGTTGTCATACAGAAGTACAGAATACTTTTGTACAAAATGCTTCTTACTGTTGCGCTCCAGAGACTGTGCATGACAAGGTAAGTATGAAATAAAAACATAGTAAAAATTAGAAGTAAAAAAAAGAGGTCACAGTGTTCAGTTTAGACATATGTACAATGTTCGTAGACGTAGTTACCATACAATATACAATACTGTGCAGTGTACTAATATACAATACTATATAGTGCAAGGCATAAATGGACGAGGTGCAGTTTAGGTACAATTCACAGTAGGTGTACGAGTTGTAGTGCAAATCCTTTATCAATAAATATAAAGTGTAAGTGTGTTTGTGTGATCTAAAGTGTGGAGAGTGGGTGCTGCAGTGTGTTGTTTGTTTGAGTGAGTGTGTGCGTGTGGGTGTGTGTGCTGTGTGCATTTGATGGTTGTTGCATAGTGATTATTGTTCGTTTAGCGATTATTGTTCGTTTAGCAGCCTGATGGCCTGGGGATAGAAGCTCCTTCTGAGTCTTTCTGTGCTCGCCATAAGACTCCGGTATCGCTTGCCTGACGGCAGCAGTTCAAAGAGGCAGTTGTTCGGGTGGCTCGAGTCCTTAATAATTCTTTTAGCCTTCCCCTTGCACCGCTTGTTGTAAATGTTCTGGAGGGTGGGAAGCCCCCCTCTAATTGTGCGTTCGGCTGAACGTGTCACTCTTTGTAGTCTGCTACGGTCTTGTGCAGTGCTATTCCCAAACCAGGAGGTGATGTTGCCGGTCAGGATGCTCTCTATTGTACATGAGTAGAAGTTCCTAAGGATCTTCTGACTGACTTGGAACTTCCTTAGGCGCCTGAGGAAGTAGAGGCGTTGTCGTGCCTTCTTCACAACACTGTCAATGTGTGTGGTCCATGTCAAGTCCTCGGATATGTGGGCTCCGAGGTACTTGAAACTGTTCACTCTCTCAACTGGTGCCCCGTCGATGCTGAGGGGGCTGTAGTCCTTGACCCCCGACCTCCTGAAGTCCACAATCATCTCTTTTGTTTTGCTGACGTTCATTGTGCTGTAAATAACCTTAGGTATTGTATAGAATATACGACATAAACTAAATGTTGTGAAGTCACCTAGGGTCTATGTTCTGGTTCTGATGTGATCAGAACCAATACTCTGCGTTGTGAATTGTCTGTCCTAAAAGCCCTGGTACTTTCAAAAGACCATACTGGCCTTGTTCGACGGCAGCTAAGCAGGAGAAATGAAGGAGAAGTTGTCTCAAATCTGGTTTTAATTCAAAGTTAAAAGTGTAATCACAATGGTTCTGGTTCAATTAAAATAAAGAACGCTATAATATTTAAGGTACTGAAGCACTATGCCGCTTGCCCTCAATATTATACTAAGAAAGCAGATTAAAAGTATGATAGTTGTTGAATTGTCTTTGTTCTCTGTTGATAACAAAGACCGTGTTCTCAGTTCCAAAAGCTTGTTCTCCCTGTTCTCCTCTGCTCGCGCCATCCTCTGTGTGAAAAGGTGGGTGTGGTCCTGTGTTTGTTCCGTTTCAGTGTGTCCTTACAGTCACAGCACCCCCTTTTTATCCATAGCCGGGAGTGTCCGCGTGATGTCACAGGAGCGACGCCAAGCAGATGTTCTCCTCCAATCACGGGCCCCCCAAGTCCGAACCCGAAAGAAGGGCCGTCCCCTGGAGCCCACCAACCGTCTCCCTTGCCTCCAACCAAAGAATAGTTTTACTGTCTAAATTTACTTTACAGTTCTGTTTCACAATTCAAGATGTGTATTTTTGAATCGGGGATAAGCAGATGAACACATAGATACCATTTTCTACTCAAAACTGCTTTATACTTGACCAGAATCACAGTCTTTTTCCAATCATCACAATCATTAATTCCACTTGTATAGTTTCCTAATCATATTCTTTTAACTTAAATCAATATCTATTTTATACAGTTATTATTCAGCACGTTAAGTATTTTTCCAATGAAGTCCAGAAGTGGCTTAATTTCAAACTCTGTGATTCTTAATCATAAACATTGCATATTTCATATCATTAGACTCAGGAGAGCCTACTTTTGCTTAGAGGATAAATAAGACAAGCCAAATGGTGACCTCCTAGTGTATTTTAATCATTATCCCTTATCAGTTAGTTGTCAGTATTTTCTGGTTATTTTAGTACAACCTATCTGTAATATTTGTATTTTAATTTGGAGTTTCTTTTATGACTATAACCGTATTTTAATTGCTTGAATAGTGTAGCTTAACTCCTCAACCATGTGGTCTCTTCTATAGAGCCCACAGGATGTTCTCCAGGATCTAACAGGCGCCTCCACTGTTTGGTGACACTTGTATGTTCATTCGTTCAGACAGATGGTATCAATGGACTGTTGGTGAAACCAACTGTCTTCAGCCATTACCCTATTGTAACTAGTGTCTCCATCGGCTTGTGTAAATATCCCCGGTCTTTGAACTGGGGAGTTGGCCTACTTCCCCCAAGGGGAAGTAGGTTTAAATGCTAATCCCTTTCTCCCCCAGGGCCACTCTTAACAGCCAACCCCCCATTGTAATGTTGTTCAGACTACTTTATGAGACTAGACTACGTGTGGGTGTTCTGACCATACCGCAGCTGTTTGCCCTGTGGGACTCAACATTCAACCAACATAACATACACATATTTCCATAATGGTTGGACAGTTTGGACTGAGAATTCCACTACAGTCCCCCGTCGTGGGCTTCTATGCCCACGTATAACTGCTATTGACTTCTCAATCAAACTGGTCGTTTAACCTTAGCAAAATCACATAAAAACGCTTTGACCCTTTTAACCTCCTTCCAGTTAAGAGTATCCTCCTCCCATTCGGATGCACTCCTTGCCCTACTTAGATGCACCTTTCACCAAACAAGTTTAGGAGGTGCAAAGTGTGGGGCAACCGGCTTTTCAGGGCCGCCTTGCCTCCTACACTGGACCCCCTCTCACCCAACAGGGATACAGGCCTCCACTTCCAGGCTAAGGTCTCCTCTCATGAACAGAAGAAGTCCCCTTATTTTACCTTCAGGTGCAGTTTAAGGCTGGATCCCTTTCCAGTCTTAGGAGTGACAGTCCAGATTCCTCTGAATTGACACCCCTTACCCCTCTGCTTCCCAGCATTTTCTTTTCAAAAACACTGATCACAGAAGCACAACTCGCCTACTAACCCTGTATCGGCTAGTAAGGTTACTGTGGCCTGACTGTACATTGAGCCAAGTGCATTTATGCCAATACTGTCCAGTCACCTCACAGTCCCACTTCCTGCGTTTCTGTGACTATAAGCAGGGGTCATAACGCTCTCCTGACCGGCTGGCGACCCAGTCGATAGCGACCTCATAGTCCGTCATCAAGTCAGGACCCCAAGCGGCTGATGTCCGTAGTACCTATCAGCCACTCAGTTTAGAAACCGACGGTCTTGTCCCCATCCCGCTTGCTCTGGGCATGGAAATATTGACCGTTTTCGCCAGCCTTGCCTGTTCTCAGCAGGAGCTGTGCCCCCTCCGGTGCACTGCCCTACTTCTAGGTGTGGACTGTCGTCCACCTACCACCCAGTGCCCACACTTACTTACGTGTGACGTTTCCTGGGCCGACTAGACGGTACCACAGTGGTATGTTAATTCATACCTCGTTACGCACGGAGGCCTTCAGTAACTCCCCAGCACTATAGAATGTGTTTAACGTGCGCCCAGACTCTTGCGAGCCCACTGCCGCCTGCTGATGGCTAGAGGTTCAGGGTGCCTAATCCCCTCCCTAACCAAGAAAAATCTCTTTCTTATGTATAGCTCAAACATCTTTATTTGCAGTCCTTTTGCATTCACTGTGTGGAGGTTTTTGACACCTTTTTTCGTACCAGGATCAATTTCCACTGGTTTCCATTGGGGGTTGTCAAATTCTGACTTGGAGCAGGGAGAAGGGGGGTCAATGTTTTCTGGCTTGACCTGGCCACCCCCTCCTCATTTATCAGAGACCGTGCAGATCAAGACTGCTGATCTCCCTCTTAATACTACCACCAACTCTTGGCTTCAAAACAGGGAGGTAGAATCAGAAAGCCAGTTGACTTCCGATCCCTCCCCTTCTTCTGTCGAGGCCTCGTGCCTCGTGCTGTCACTCAAATAGGGGCATGACCCCCTGCTGTATTGGCCTGTTCAGTTGAACCAGGAGCTCTTCTCTCGGATGTCAGTTGCGTCGATCTCAGGTGGGGTGATTCGATCTGTCACGGCTGTTGAGGAGGTTGTGTTGTCTCCTGCAGTCGTCGCTGGCTCAACCCCTGTTGACCCTCGGAATAGTGGAAGAGGTTTGATTCTCCCCACCCTCCGCCTGGTCGTTGATAGGGGCGATAGGGGGTCCACCCCTTCGCTTGATGACACCCGGTCAATTGCTAAGGCCTTGCAGCCTGTCTGTTGACAGCCGGAGCAGTTGATGAGGCCTGTCTCCTCGTAGATTGCCTGTCGTTTGGCCTCTCTCGTTCCCCTCCGAAGCCTCAAGATTCGGTCACTTCGTTGGCCGGAACTCTCAACGCTTGAGAGTTAGGCTTCTCCTGGATCTCTTGGTACCCACAGTGTTGTGGTTCCCCATGGAACCGCTGGGTAGACACTAGCCAGTGTCCTGGATCAACAGTACCGATGGAGTCCTTGGTCTTCCTCGTACCACACTCTGATGACTGCTGACTCCCCAATCTCCCATTCGTATCCTGCAGTGAGTATATATCGCTTCGGTGGACAGCGCAGGTTACTTCTATCACAATAATTGATTGAAAATCCATATTTTTCCTCCCTCAGACACTCTTTACTGGTCTGAGTTTGACAACTTTCTTTTCTTTTCCAAATCATTTATCTATATATTCCATGGCTTCTAGATCGTTAATATTCAAAATTCTGAAAAATTCACATGGCTCTCATTATATTATGCTGATTATGCTGTCAAAACAGTATAACCCCACCACCCTTTGATGTGGAATATCATTCTAAACATCATACCTCCATTCCTGGACAGCTACCTCGGGTCGGACAGCCAGCACTGACGAGAGCCCTCCACTAATAGATCCTACACGCACGGCAACAAATCACAGTCACCTTTAACCACACATCTTTCATACGCTCTGCCAGCCTCTACTAAGCCGTCAGAGTCCCCCACAAGCCAATTATCAATTGCACATGTCCACACCCTACACAAAGGCTATTTGGCCAATGGCGACCAAAACCTACTGAGCTTATCAATGTACAGAGAATCATGTTTCCCAACACTTCACCAATCGCGACACAACCCCCAGATCCTAGATCTGGATTCTTAATGAGCGGAGAACAAAACCATGAACCAGCTCTAGTCCATTCACATTGTTCTCAGCCCACCATATGGACATATACTACCAGTCCTGCTGTGTCGCGATTCCACCCAGCCTGTCAGGTCCTAAGAAAAAATAGAGAAAAGAAACAAAATCAAAGCAAAACATGCCAAAACCACAAATGAAAACAATAAACAAAATTTGTGAGCATTGCTTTTTCAACTCACTCTTAGAAACAAAATTAACCTATCATCTAGGGGCGTAACCACCCCCGTATATACTAAGAAACAAAATGAAAAAATCAAAAGAATAAACAAAATGAAAACTTCCGGCCTAAGGCAGGAATTGCTTGTAAAACACTAGGAAAGAAAAATAAGCAGAAATAAAAATAAACGCCTATATCTATTACTCATGATTGTTGATGTTAGTCTATCAATATTTCTTAATTTCTTACCCATGCAGTCCACCCTTTGACCAAACTGATTATTGATCAAGCATGGAAAGTCTACTGATCACTAGCTGACGCAGTGTCACATCATTTCACTGTCTAATATTGAATACCTAATATTAACCTAGTTCAGAGTCCACATGACCACAAAAGCCATTGCGGTGACAATTTTTCTCTCTTTCTCCCATCTGTGCAGCTTGGCCAGGCTGCACAGGTGGGAGCAGGGAACAAAATAAGTACCAGCCAACCGCCAATGGCTGGTAAAAAATCTGCCTGGCTGGTAGTTTTTAAAATCTACCAGCCAAATGGCTGGTAAGTCAAAAAGTTAAGTTTGTTCCCTGAGAGCAGAGCTACACAGCAGTGCGCCTATTTTGCGAGCCGAAATAAGTCTGTGGTTTTTTCTTCTTCTCACAACGGGTCAAATGCATCTAACATGCATTGCATCGTCGCCATTCCTTTATGCCCACATCGCCAGAAATGAACGTTATGTTAGCGTAAGCTAACAAGCTAATCCTGATCAGCGGCAGAGCCATAGAGAACAGCAGACAGTGTGGACTGGGGAAAGGGAAATGGGGGGGGGGGGCACTCTCCCTTTCTCTGTGTGTGCGTGCGTTTGGAAAGACGATGAAGTCACTAGTCAGGACTCAGGAGAGGAGTATATTGTAGTAAACTGAGGATTACTGAGGATGCACAGATAATGTTGATATTCAAATATAAAAAGGTTTCGAGAGGAGTGGAAGTTTGAAGACAGACTAGACTACAATATGATGCGGGGGTGGTGAGTTGAAACAGTGTGTGTGTCCCCGACCCCACTTCTATGTTTCAATAAATTATTTGCATTTAAAACTATTAACGCTGACTCATTCCTTCAGTCCACTCAAAATTATGCTAATATTCCTTATGTTGTTTATGATATTAATTGAAAATAGCATATGAGAGTATTATATAGTAATAATAACACATGGCGATATACTAAAAATATTTTAAATTTTTGGCTGGTAAAAAATCTGCCTGGCTGGTAGTTTTTAAAATCTACCAGCCAAATGGCTGGTAAGTCAAAAAGTTAATTTTGTTCCCTGGGTGGGAGACATCAAAAATCGTCCACCATACCATTCTCTCTTACGTTTTCCTTACTGCCACAGCAAGAGTTGATCAGAAACACTGTAGCAAAAAGGAAAATCCATGATTGGTATATTTCCCTACTGGGAATATTTGATTTGATGTTCTTGTTAGTCCGATTAGTTCATGCATCCGTCAGTTACTTCATCACTCCATGTTAGTCACCCATCCATTTTAGTAACTTCCACTCATGGCCTAATCACCTAACCCCTCTATATATTCTAATCAGTAGTATATATTTTTTATTCAATTCATTTTCATTTTTAATACCTATCTATATTCTTTATTCTGCCGGCGGCCTCTGCAGACATGACCTTTGAAAATGACCTATCAGTCCACAGATCCAGCAAACCTGTCCTTGTCTCCTCGGTTGTGGGACCCTGTGGGCCCCCCGCCTGTAATCGGATGGCCCTGGGTTCATCGGGCCCAGAGTCTGTCCTTGCTCTCTGCCATTACCGCCATGGCTCTCACCTCTGACAGTCCCTTCCTGGTCTGGCCCCCCTTGAGCCTGTTCTGGGGAGAAAACCACGTACCTATTTTGTTCAGCCACCGTTCTTTGAGCCTGCTGTTGGGAGGGGTCTGGAAACCTACCCCGCCCGAGGCTCTCAGCACCCTGTCGAGGCCCCGCTCCCTGTCTGGGCAACGGGGCACAGGGCATTGCTTGATCACGGTGGCCTAATTCCGACGCCCGAAGCATGACCTCATCACTGTACCATCTAGCAGTACATTCTTTCTCGCCAGTTCTTGCTCCAGCCTCTGCGTCTCGTGTGCGGCTTGACCAATCTCCAGCTGGGTCTTCATCAGGTCTCGATGAACTGCCTCATGTTGTTCGAACGCTGCTATAAACGCTCTCTGTTGACTATAGGTCGACGCCTCTCCCCCATCTCAGCGCTGGCGGTCTGACTTCCCATCTCCGGGCCCCGCCTCTCATCTTGACTCTGGTGCTGAGGGGGTTCTGGACCGGGGGGACTTGCGGGCTATGGACACTGTTCTTGATACCGACCCTGGTTTTGCCCGTGTCCGCCTCTTCGTCTGTTATTCCATCGCGGACCGATACTCTCCTCCTCGGGGTCGATATTCTTGGTCACAGTCCCTAGCTGTATGTCTGAGATTTTCGCACGCCCAGCACACCACCCTGGCCCTTGCTGACTGGCTCCTCGTCCCCTGGCCACGCCTCTCAGTTTGGTGCTGATGTTGGGGGTGGGGGGAACCTGGGCAAGGGACACTGGTGGTCTGTAAATTGCAGTCACCTGGATCGGCTCTGGTAATACAGTTGTCTCTGGTTCTCTCTCCCCAAAGACCCCCTGTGTCGGAGTTAAAGACATTATTTCCAGTCCCTCCGTCACGCTCGTCTCAGGAGGGGAGTCAGTCACATTCAAATCAATCAGGTTAACGTCACTGTTCAATTCGGTCAATGAAATCGACATTTCCCCCCCATTGGCCTGACTACTATTGGCCATTTCTATATTGCTTCTATTTATTATACTATGGGTTAATGAAATAGACTAATTGTCGACTCTCGTTTTCGTTATCTTATTTTTTCTTCTAATTGTTCCTATCAAAGCTGGTGAAACCCCATTCCGCTTTGACCCTTTTAACCTCCTTCCAGTTAAGAGTACCCTCCTCCCGTTCGGATGCACTCCTTGCCCTACTTAGATGCACCTCTCCCCAAATGAGTTTAGGTAGTCCGCTACGTCGGTACAACCGGCTTCTCAGGGCCGCCTTGCCCGACGCCGGCCCCTCTCCCCCAACAGAGATGCAGGTCTCCACTTCCAGGCTAAGGTCTCCTCTCATGAACAGAAGAAGTCCCCTTATTTTACCTTCAGGTGCAGTTTAAGGCTGGGACCCTTTCCAATCTTAGGAGTGACAGTCCAGATTCCTCTGACTTGACACCCCTTACCCTTCTGCTTCCCAGTGGTTCTTTTCAAACCTGCTGATCACAGAAGCACAACTCGCCTACTAACACATTCGGTTTCGGCTTACTGTGGCCTGACTGTACATTGAGCCCGACGCATTTATGCCAATAGGGTCATAATGCTCATCGGACCGACCGGTGACGCAGTCGATAGAGATCTCATAGTCCATCATCAAGTCAGGACCCCAAGCGGCTGAGGTCCGTAGTACCTCTCAGCCACTCAGTTTTGAAACCTACGGTCTGATCCCCACCCCACTTGCTATGGGAATGGAAACTTTGACCGTTTTCACCAGCCTGGCCTGTTCTCAGTAGGTTCTGTGCACCCTCCGGTGCACCGCCCCACTTCTAGGTTTGGACCGTCGTCCACCTACCACCCAGTGCCCACATATACATTACATGCAACGTTTCCTGGGCCGACTAGACGGTAACACAGTAAGATGTTGGTCATCTTGCCAGACACGAGGGCCATTCAGTATCTCCCTTGCTTACTATAGAGAGGATTTAACGTGCCCAGGGAATCTTCCGATTCCACCGCCGCCTGCTGAGTGCTAGAGGTTCGAGGTGCCTACCCCCTCCCTACACTCAAATTTTACCGTTTGGAAAGCAAGTTTCTCTGCACTTCAACCTATTTTTACAATCTTGAGTTAAAAATCACTCATACTGGCAGAGTTATTTGGTGTAGACCGGAATTGACAAAACGCTTAGTGATACTACACCCAGACTTCAACAGTCAATTTTATCCCCCGTTGGAGTTTGGAATTGTCAGCACTGCCTCTGTCCGCCCTCGAGCAGCTGTGAAGAAAGAAACAAACAAACATACACTTAATTATCAGTGGCATTTCCATTTCACAATCCATCATTATCTTTAAGCATGGAATGTCGGGCATCTTCTATACTAATATCACTTTAGAGAGCGTTTGTGCAATTTTCTTTCGAATTTTAACGACACGGCCTTAGTTGTGTTCTGTTCTGTTGTCTTCATCGGAAAACTGGATCTTCTAATCCTTTTGTCATGTATCCGCATCACATGACTCTGAGGAACACTATTTCGCATCAGCCTCTTCCGTCTGTTGATCAATCAGAAATTTGTTATTCACAGCCTATCATTTCTAAACGGTTGTGCTGGATATGGTAATTTAGGTGAATAAAATCGCTTCCACTTAATGAATTTGTAATTCCTTTCTCCTAAAATATTTTAACTCTTATTGCTCTGCAAATGACTATGTGTATATGTAATTCTTTTTTTTTGCTATTTAGAGTTTTTATTTTTCACAAACAAGACAATACATACATGACAAGACAAGACAAGAAATTATAATAATAATAATAATAACAAGGGGCGAGGGGGGGGGGGGGTTGCAGAGCGTTACAAAGGTTCAGTACACAGTGATCTAATAAAGTTCAGGGGACCTTGAAGGCCATCGGGTCGATCACTCTCTTGAAGAGAGAGAGCAGCCTGTTCCATTGATATCAAGTCCATGAAGTCCTTGCGCCAGTTCTCCAAACTGAAGCAGTTCGGTTTGCGTTCTTTCCAGTTCATTAAAATAATCCGTTTGCATGCTAGAAAAGCCAGTGCTACAATATTGTTTACAATCCTTGCTTGAGCAGTGTCCATTTTTACACCCAATATACACATTATAGGGCAAGGATTAATGTCAATTTGGAGAGTAACTGACAGGTCCTCAGCAATGTCCAACCAAAATGTCCTAACAAGCGGGCAGTGCCACAGCAAGTGCATGAGCGTACCCTCTACTCCACACCCATTCCAGCACAATTTGGGTAGGGTGTGATTCATTTTATTCAATGTACAGGTTGTTATATAGGCCCTGTGTAGTATCTTTAATTGTATAATTTTATATCTAACACATTTTGATATGTTAGTACTATTCCTAAGTGCTGCTTCCCATTGTGTTTCAGATATGGGTATACCCATGTCTCGCTCCCATTGGACTTTTGTTGTTGCCATACATTATTTTTAAGGATTTTACCTCCTGCAGAGAGCAACAGGTTTTTCCATAATGGACATGATGGTAAGGAATATCCACTAAAGGTCAGGCGTTTATGTAAGATTTTCACTATTTCACATGAAAATTCTAAAAGCGGATTGTCCAGTCTGGGAGTGATTTTTGGGTTATACCACAACATTGAAAGAGATAGATCTTTGTTATGTTCTTCTATAATTTGTTCTTCAAGCCATTCCCAGCTGCCAATCTGTCTCACACTATTGTGAGGGGTATCTTGAGTTATATGCTATGTAATACTGGTGGATATCTGGTAGTCCTATTCCTCCTCTACTTCTTGGTTTTATAAGTTTTTTATGGCTGATTCTAGGTTTTCTGTTGTTCCATAGGAAGCCAGAAAATAATTTGTTTATTTCTTTGAACCAACTAGGAGGGAATTTTAACGGTATAGAGGACATCAAAAAAGCTAGTCTTGGTAACAAATTCATTTTTATAATATCAGATCTGCCCCATAGGGATAAAGGCAAGACTGTCCATCTTTTGATGTCCTCCTTTATATTATTTAAAAGGTCAGATGTATTTAACTCAACCATTTTTTCAATGGGAGATCGGATTTTAATTCCCAGGTATTTAATTCCTTTTGGAATTCCAATTGAAAGGAGCAGAACCCAGATGTGATTGAAAAGTTAGGTTGTTAAGTGGAATAGCTTCACTTTTACTATAGTTCACTTTATAGCCCGAACATTTACCAAATGTATCTATAAGCTTTAGCACTTGAGAGATGGAATGGCTAGGATTTGTTAGTGTTAATAATATGTCATCAGCAAACAGGCTGGCCTTATACTCACAACTACCAATACGAATACCACTGATTTCCTTATATGCTCATAAGGAAATCAGTGGTATTCGTATTGGTAGTTGTGAGTATAAGGCCAGCCTGTTTGCTGATGACATATTATTAACACTAACAAATCCTAGCCATTCCATCTCTCAAGTGCTAAAGCTTATAGATACATTTGGTAAATGTATAGCACAGGCAAGTGGTTCGAGGGAAAGAATAAAAATGTGCGGTGAAACCGGACATCCTTGGCGGGTAGATCGATAGAGATGGAATGGATCAGACCTTATACCATTTGTTCTGACTGAAGTAACCGGTTCATGGTAAAGTGCCTTTATCCAGTTCATGAGAACCGGACCAAATCCGTATTTAGGAAGTACATAAAACAGATATTTCCACTCCACTCGATCAAAGGCTTTCTCAGCATCCAGCGATATTGCCATCGCTGGATGATGGGAGGTCCCCGCCCTTGACATAACATGCATTAGCCTCCTCATGTTGTTTGAAGCTAGACGACCCTGTACAAAGCCAGCCTGATCAATATGAATCAATGAGGCTATAACATTTTCCAATCGCCCTGCAAGGACCTTCGCAAACAACTTATAATTATTATTTAAAATACTCAAAGGTCTGAAATTACACATTTGCAAGTGATCCTTGCCAGGTTTTGGAATCAATGAAATAGTAGCTTGCCGCATGGTTAGCGGCATGGATTGATTGGCCACTATATCATTAAACAGCAATATTAGAAGTGGTGTAAGAGTGACTTGGAAACATTTAAGAAATTCACTTGTATAGCCATCATCACCCGGTGTTTTACCGGTTGAGAGGGATTTGATAGCCGATTTAATTTCATTTTCCGTGATAGGTGTATCCAGTGATTCCCTTTCTTCTTCAGAGAGGGTTGGGAGATTTATATCTCTGAAAATGTTTTTCATTTCCTCTTCACTCGTACAACATTCTGATTTATACAGTGTGCTATAAAATTTAGTGAATGCTTGATTGATTTGAAGTTGATCACAAATCAAAGAGCCATCTTCATCATATATGCTAGAGATTGATTGACGATTTTCTTGCTGCTTCAGTCTGAGAGCAAGCATTTTACCAGCCTTATCGCCAGATTCATAATATTTTCGACGCAACTGAAAGAGGGCAAATGCATTTTCCTCATGTAGAATTGCTTGTAATTCTGTTTTTATAACCAACACTGCTTTTTTCAATTCTAAATTGCCAGGGTCCAACATATGACTAGTTTCCAAGGACTTAAGTTCATTAATCAGACCATGTTTCCTTGCCATTTTTTCCTTTTTCTTAGCTGTTGAGTAGCTTATAATCCAGCCCCTACAGGTTGCCTTATATGCCTCCCATACAGTCTGCACTGACTGGACTGATGTAAGATTAATACTAATGTACTCCTGTGTTTTCTCCTCAATCACAAAAACTTGATCTTTCAATAAGGAGTTATTAAATCTCCATTGTTTGGTTTTATTGTTAATTACAGCAGGAGTAAAAAGGACTGACAGGGGCGCATTGTCTGATAAAAGTATGTTATGAATTTTGCAATCAATTACATTACCCACCAAGGATTGTGAGAAGAGAAAATAGTCAATCCTGGAATATGAATTATGAGCGTGAGAGTAAAAAGTATATTCACGTGTGTCAGGGTTGACAACACGCCAAATATCAGTTAATGCAAGTGAGTTTTGCATTTCTTTAAGTGCACTTGACAATGCTCCGTCTAGTGGGAGGGGGCGCCCAGACCTATCAATCGAGGCATTGCTAACCAAATTTAGGTCCCCACCCATCAGAATGGGATAATCTGCAAATTCTGCCAGCACCAGATTCAGCTTTGACAAAAAAGTTCTGTCTCGTATTAGGGGCATATACATTTACTAAAGTACATTTTTCATTTAGTAAAATACCTGACAAAATTATATATCTACCATCTTTATCAACTATTTGTTTTGAAAGTTTAAATGATATTTTCTTTGAAATCAGGATGCTTACCCCTCTGGAGGCTCCACTGCCTGGTGCTGAGAAAACTTGACCTACCCATCTTTGTTTCAATTGAACTGATTCTATTTCATTAAGATGAGTCTCCTGGAGCATTGCCAAATCACATGATAGGGATTTCAAATATGTAATAATTTTATATCTTTTCGTTTTGTTTGAAATACCTTTCACATTCCAGCTAATCAAATTTACATGATTAGGTCCCATTATTTTTATCAAGCAACTTTATAGCTTCCTTCCTCCTTGTAAACTATGCAACAACATGTATGGATAGACAAAGACATAAAAAGTACAAGACATACACATACATAAATTAAGCCATTAGGCAAAGGAAAAACAGTAAACAAAACAGAGATAGACTTAATGTCCATCCCTTGTCCGCGAGCAGAGCAGGCGCGGCCGTGCTGCATCCTACACAGCTCCGTTCTCAAAGTTCAATCAACTTGCGCAATTAAAAAAAAATATGCGATTGCGGGCACCAGCGTTATGTTTATGAGGGAGAGAGTGTGATTAGTTCATTTTTCACTTGTTCATTGTGTAACATAAAAAATATCTCAATTCCATCAGTCCAACTCCCAGCCGTAAAGCATAATGAATGAAGGTATAGAAGAAAAATAAAACAGGGGGGCTTACAGTGACGCTGATGCAGTTATGCCTCTGGTCCTCTCACTCATGTCAACCAAAGATCTTGGGTAATCGTTTCTTCAAATCTTCAACAGCCTCCAGTGCGTTGTTGTATATATATTTCACCTCATCAATGGTGATGATGAGCCTCGCTGGGTAAAGTATTCCATAGCGCAGGGACGTTTCTCTGCGGAGTTTCCCTCTGATGTCATCATATTCTGCGCGCTTTCTTTTAATCTCCGTTGGTAGATCCTGGAAGACTCTCAGTGGTTGTCCTAGCCAGGATAGTTGCCTTTTCTCCGCCACGGCCTGGAGGATCCTCTGTCTGTCGCTCCATCTCCGTATGCGCACCAGATACGGCCACGGTGGCTCACCTGGAGCCGGGCGGGGACGTGGGCTACGGTGCTGTCTTTCAATTTCTGGTGTTGGCTCGTCGTCTTTACCATCCAGAATATATTTTAATATGTCGCCCATCATCTTGTCTGGGTTGCCTGTCTCCAGTCCTTCTGCCAGGCCAACAAAGATCAGATTATTTCTCCGATTTTGTGCTTCCAATTACTAAACTTTGTGTGTTCAGTTCTTTAGCTTGGACCTGCAGGGTTTTACTATTGGCCGCACACTGGTCTTCTAGATCTCCGATTATTCCTTCTGCATTAGAGACTCTGTTCAGAATAGCCCGTGTCTCTTTTTTTAGGTCTTTTATTGAGTTGCCAAGTTCATCCAGTCTTCTTTCAACCGATAGTTTAAGGTCGCTCACCTCCGTCAGGAGTAGCTGCGCCCAGGCAGGTGTGTCCTCGCTTGACATGATTTGTTTGATTGCTGCACGCCGTTCACCTTTCTTTGTCTGGGTTCGGGTTTCTCGGCAAGAGCCAGAAATAGACATGCAGACAGGCAACTATGTTTGAACAAAATAATCCAGTTCTTCACTTTAAATAGATGATCATTTAGAAGTAAAATACTATATTTTAAGGACAGAGCTGTGCAGAGCACTCAACACGCCATTCCTCTCAGTCACGTGACGTCATCACACACCTGTACTGTTACATTTGTGACTGTGTATATGTAATTCTAACATTTCCTTCTATGTGTAGCTTTATTTATTTCTATCTGAGAAAGTCTAAAAATGTATTCCTCTCATATATCGCTTTTTACACTGTGTGTAGCTGTATTTATCTTTATCTGAGGAAGTCTAGAATGTATTTCTATCATCATTTATTTTTACATCACAATATTCACATAATTTACTCATTTTTAATCCACATTCCCCCCGTTTTAACACCTTAATCTTAGGTGCTAAACACCACGCTTTCAACTCACGAGGAATTAAATCAATTTTCCGTGATTTATATCACAGAATCCCTGTGGCTCGGCACAGTGTCCCCCAACCTGTTCATTAAACTACAGGTGCAGACACCACCCCCATCTTGAAATCCCTGCAGACCAATGATATCCCACCGGTCGCCATTCGCAGCCCTAGGCACCCCTTCCAGTAGCGACCTGAAAGTGAAACCCCGGGCTCCCCGCACAAGGATACTCAAAATCCATACTTAAAATCCATACAACCACCGCCGCACTTACACAGCACCTCAGATTCAAATTAACAACAGCAAACACCTTCACATAAATACCCACACATAATATGACTCAATGCGCGCAGTGTGGTAGCGAGCTTTGACGCAGCGCACACATGACGCCTCCACGTTAATGCGCGCAGTTAGACAGCGAGCTACGACACAGCTGTCTACCCCCGCACGCCACAACGCCCGCAGTCCCCAGTGGGGGAGTTGGGAGCTGGCACCCCCGTCGAAATGAAAAGAAAAATTACACCTTCTTCGCCAAAATCTAAACACAACCGTGGCCGGCAGGAATCCTACCACTGAACCCCCAATGCATAACAAACCCTGGCACGTCCCCTCCATCATACGCCTTGTCCTTCCACCAACATCGCCATCACAGGTGCAGCCGAGCAGAGCGACCCCTCATACGCAGGTCCATCTGCGTAGAGAGTCCCAAACCTAACCTCAAAGCACGTGTCGTATATTTATCTAAATAAAACCGGTAAATTAAACAATAGAAAATTATGCACATATATGAAATAGCAAAGAACTAGGTTATTTTCTCTTAGAAAATAGAGACTCACAGCCATGCCAAATCACCTGTTAGGTTAACCATACATTTGAGTCAACAAGAAGGCTGTTAACTGGCCTCAAAATGACCCATATAAGCATTACAGGAAGGATTAAAATCATCTAGCGGTTGCTGGAAAAAGCCACAGGAGAACTCAGTCAAAAAGCTAACAATGCAACCCTTCACCCTTCACCTAGCAGCTATAGGAAAAAGCCCAGAGTGCCATAAAAATAAGAAAACGACCAAATAGCAAACAGATGACACATCTTCCCCCACACAACCAAGTGGGATGGAGGGCCCAATACTTAACTTCAAGTCAGAAAATGATGGCCTGAAGGCCAGCACCAGAGTTCTGTTTACTTTAGCTAAGCAGTCCAAACAGGCCATTCTGGGATACCCACTGTTAGGTTGAGTGGGTACTATATTTCCATCTGTATCAGGGTCGCATTCAGGGACACTTGTGTAAATCATTCTAAAAGGAAACTAGTTCATATCCCCTCTGTAAGGTCACCTTGTAACGCTGTTTCGCAAGACCCAAATTACTGTCACTTAGAGGGGAGACCTTCTAGCCAATAGAAAAGCAGGCTCTCTGGGGTGACGGCACTGGATGGCGCAAGGGCAGGGGGGATTCTCTCTTCTCTATAAAATCTGCAGGTTGAATGATGGAGGGAACACAGAGACACGGAGACACCGAGACGCAGAGAGACACGCAGAGAGAACGGAGAAGCAGAGACGGAGAATCCACCCCACCAGAGTTCGAGAACAGAGCCGAGAAGAAACCTTCAAGACGAGCTGATTAGAAATAGAAATAATTGATGTTGTAAACCTGATTGATTAAGCTGTTGGATATTCCAATAAAGCAACGGTCAGACCGTTTTCACCCGCAGCGCTGTCTCCGCCTCCACGTGATTTCCAAAGGACCACATTTGAATGAACTGTTACTTTAACGGGAAATACAACGAGCAGAGTAAGCTATCCCACTATACAACTGAAACCGATTAGATAGCTATACATAGAATCATTGAGAATATACATTAATCTGGCGCCGTGCCTGCCGGTCTGTACATCCGAACGGAACCCAGGACAAGGACACAACAGAACTTCAAAAACTCTCCTGACTACACCATCCTCGAGCAACAACAACCAGCAGAGGTCAAACGGTGAGTTGAAGATGTGTCTGTATTGTCGGGGTTTGTTTGGGCAGATTTCGAACAGGGGTAGAGAATGGTTGCATTGGCGCGATCGAGTTAAACGATTGAGCGCACAGCCGTATCGGCACTAATGAAATGAAGGGGATTGGCGCGATCGGGTTGGACAATAATATAGTTCAGGTCGCGCACTGCTGAGGGGCTGGAGGATTGCGCCAGGTTAGGCGACAGAGACTCTTGTTTAGAATCGTAGGTTCAAATGCAAAGACAATAACTAGAGACGTCTGGTTTGTACGTTGCTAAAGACAAATCGACGTCGTACGAATCCGTTTAATTCTTACGGAACAAGAGATCTGGAGCGCGTAAGGTAGTCCTCTTAAACCTCGGAAAAATTAGCACTTGTGCACTGGGGGGTTGGAAAGAACTGCGCTTATGTTCGAACTAAAAACCTGCACTTAGAAAGCGATGAGGCATTATATATTTAAAGGACTTTTGTATGTAACAATGTATATATGTTGTTAAGATGAAATAGGATGACACATGCATGGTATCATAGCTATGATCAAACGTACGCCATCATAACGCTAAACGTCGCGGATTTATATATTACAACCAATACGGAATAAAGCCGTTTTATACCCGGGAAGCTACTGCTATACAAAGCAGGGCTAATAATGCTAAGCTACGTTGCAAGCTAACGGGGAATGCTTGGGGCTAATAATGTTTAGTACGACTGATGTGTTGAGATGACGGAACTTATAGCTTCATCCATGGTGGCTGAAAGGCTACCAAATGATGCTGCATGATGTACAAGGTTAACCAGTGCTAAGAATGATTATGTTGCTGAATGGAAGTATGAGTGTAACTGTGTGGATGAGAGAGAATGTGTGTGAATGAGTCTGCTAGAGGTTATGAAGTGGATGCCGGTATTTTTTGTATCATTATGATAACTCTAGGGACGGGAACGGCCGCGGGGACACCATAACACTGTCCGCGAGAACGTCGTACATACCGTATGGACGCTGCGTTGCGATATCGAATGAATTGAGTGAATGGCGAGTGAGATGGAACCAAAAGGATGTGTCACATTCTTTGACATTTTTTGAATAAGTGGTAATGAGGTCGTGGTTTAATGTGGTAAAAATCAAAGAAAGCAGGGTTCTTCTTCTGCTTCGATGAATAAATGGCAGATCGCGGCCACCACTGATGACGTCACTAGGAGCGTCTGCTTGGTGGGGGCCTAGAGGGGGTGCGTTAGATTTGAAATACGGGGCTGGATCGGGGGCGTTAGATTTGAAATACGGAGCCGGCCGGGGCCGGACGGGCGGGCAGACGAGAAAATGATACTGTAGGATTTATAAACGAATGCTTAATAAAGTTAAAATTATGTTATAAAATATGACTGGGTTGTGCAAAACGTCGCGATGTGTTGTGCCGCTCAGATCAACAGGATAGTGGGCAGTATAGGAAAAGGGTTGTAGGGGCTAGGCTAAGCTAACTAGCCGTGCTAGGCTAATCGAGCGATAGCAACATTGAGCTAAGCTAATTGGGCTAACAGTATTAAGCTAATGGTGTTAGCAGTGGACAGCTAACTATGCTAAAAATGCTAAGCTAACTATGCTAACATGCTAAAGCTACCTGTGCTAACAATGTTGCATGCTGGGAGTCTCGGGGAATATCGCGTGATGCTATTTTTGCTGACAGCGGGACCTTGTGTGTGTAAACGTGACGTAAGCCTGTGGCGACGTCTCGCGGGAAGCCATCCTTAATGGCGGACTACGATTCGGTACAGGGAATTCTGGGAATTGGGGTTCATGTTGTGTGGCTGCGTGATGACGCACTTGTTATTAGGAGGGTGAGGGCGCCTTCTGCAGGACGTTGGGACTACTGTGGGGCAATGGGGTTGATGTGCGAATAGAGACAGCAGGGGGCGGTGTTGTCTTTGGAATGGATACACCTCTGCTGTTGCTTGGCCCTCTCTCCCTAGGTTGCCCCCCTCCCTCCCTCCCTCCCTCTCTCTCTCTCTCTCTCTCCCTCCCTCCTTCTCCTCTCCTCTCCTCTCTCTCTCTCCCTCCCTCCCTCCTTTTTTCCCCTTTTATGGCTAAAATGGTACAGTATATGAGAGGATACTAGAAGTTTCATCAGGGCCCCCCCTCCCCACTGTAGCCTTCCCTATAGGGTGTGCCCCCTCCTGCACTATTATAATGGGTGCCATCCTGCATTATCATAATGTGTGCCCCCTTCCCCTCCCCCCTTCCATCCATCCTGCACTATCATAGTGGGTACCACATTCCATTCCATCCTTCCGTTTATTATATGGTGTGAGCTCCCTATGGTACAGCTCCTTCCCTGGAATACTTCCTTTCTTTCATAGTCTCTCCCTTCATAGCTTCTATGGTGTGTGCCCCCCCCCCCGCCCCACTGTAGAGATGAGATATCATCTCCCTCTATACCATAGTGTGTGCCCCCCCATGCAGATATAGTACTCTTTTCCCTCCCTCCCTCCCTCCCTCCCTCCCTCCCTCCCTCCCTCCCTCCCTCCCTCCCTCCCTCCCTCCCTCCCTCCCTCCCTCCCTCCCTCCCTCCCTCTCCTCTCTTTCCCTCCCTCCCTCCCTCCGTCCCTCTCTCCCTCCCTCCCTCCCTCCCTGCCACCCTCTCTCCCTCCCTTTCTCCCTCCCTCCCTCTCTCCCGTTCCTGTGTGCGTATGAGTCACGTGTCCGTTCTGATGTTTGCGAACAATGCACCTTTAGATGTAGTTGTGATGCGCTCTGCTCACGAGGACAAGTTTGTAACATGAGACGCACATGAGGTCTTGTTTCGCATTTAATTTAACCAGATGTGTGGAGGCTTATTTCCTGATACGGGTTCGAAGATGACTTCACAGTTATTGGCAATTTGTTTCCTTATATCGCTTCCTCCAGGGTTCCAACTTGTGTTGACAGACGGCAACCCTGCTCAAATACGGAGCGTCAGCGCTCTCGCTGGACTAGAAGGGTGCACTCAGTAGAGCACAGATGTCCGCCAGGACGGCAGCCACACATGATAGTGATAATAATGGATTGGATTTGTGATGCGCTTTTTGTTCGATGGGATCCCAGAGTGCTACGCTACAGGTTTAAAACAGTTATAGGGAAGAAATAGAACATGGTTAATTAGAAACGTAGAATAAACGGAGGATTTAAAAAACGAGGGCGATAAAGTTAAAATAGGAGGCTGACAGTCGAAGGCCTTTTTGAACAGGTGGGGTTTCGGCCTGCCTTCTCCCTCCCCCCGTCCCCCCCTCCTCCCTTCGTCTCGCCGTCTCTCTTTTTCTCTCCCCCTCTCCCTCCCTCCCTCCCTCTCTCCCTGCATCCCTCCCTCCCCCATTCCCTTCTCCCTCCCTCCGTCCCTTGGGGTATAGTGGTGGCTTTTAGGAACTCCATGCAAGGACCATTAGTTGTATTAAGCTGTGGGTTAACTGGACCAGGCTATACGGTGAAGTCTGCTGGTTGATTCTGGAAATAGAAAGAAAATAAATGAATCTCCCTTCATAGCATCCCCCCCTCCTTCCCTCTCTGTGCCCCCCCTCCCGTCATGGCTCCCCCCCTCCCTTCATCTGTCTGTGCCCCCCCTCCCTTCATCTGTCCTCCCTCTCTCCCTCCCTGTCTTCCTCCCGCTCTCCCTCCCTCCCTCCCTCCCTCCCTCCCGGTATCTCCCCTTCCCTCTGTCTATCCCTCTCTCCCAGATGGACTCTGTTGATTGGTTGGTTGATTGAAAACTTTATCGGAATGGGTGCAATACAGTACGGCTCAATACACACGATTGTTAAGGGGATGCAGACCAGGGAAAGACTTTCGTCTTGTTTACATCAGGGTCCCCCATTTTCGGTTCATCAGGACATACATGACATGCAGTTAGTTAGAGTATTCGAGTTAGGTTGCCCTTATGGTGGGCTTGAGGCAGTGGTTGTATTAAAATAGTGTTTACTTTACGGAAGGATAAGTTAATATTCATGGTCGTTTGGGAGCTCCTCTTCCGTATGTATGTCTCTCCCCCCCTCTGTCTCTCCTTGTATTTCTCCCTGTGTCTCTCCTTCTCTCCCTCCCTTCATTTCTCCACGTGCGCCCCCCCTCGATGCCTTGCCTTCAAATGGATTGTGGGTACGTTACAGACCGTTTCTAGTTGGGGTCCCTCCAACCCCCAGACTGGCCCTCTTGAGTGTGGCGTGTGTGTTTGGGCTGGGGGCAAGGAGTTTGAGCATTTGTTATAAGGGGGATGGGTTTTACATTAGGTTGGTTTTGGTTAAAGACGGTTGTGGCGTGTTTTTTGTTTTTCATTTTAGGGAAGGTGCGAGTCCCCTAGTTTCCCCCTTCGGTTGGGGTCCTTGGAGGCAGGGTTGGCTTTGCGTCTTGTTGTGTGTTATTGGTTGGGTGGTTGTTTTAAACTATGTAGCTGTGAAATAGGTGCCGGTACAGGTGATGGTTGGACGAGTTGTGATATTCCTTGGAAGGGGGCTTGGGGTGTTTTCATTCAGGTTCGAAACTGAGGGAAGATGCTTTGGGCTGTGAAATGACGGGTCTCTGTGGATTCAGGGATCATGGGAAATGTTGCGGTGGGTATAGTACTGGGGTTCATGAATTTAATAACGTGGACAACTGGGCTATGTAACGGTCAGGGGTTTAGTGACCTAAGTTGCTAAAGATAAATTTTTTCCCGTGATAGTGGTTGGAAGCAGTGACGCCACCAAAAGGTTTTTTTGGTGGTGTGAGGGGGTATGTGTGGAAAAATAATGTAGAATGATGTTGTATGAAGAATGTGATGAAGGCGTGAGATGTAAATGTGGTGAGAAATGTAGGAAGAAGTATAGTTTTTGATTTTCATAGTAGAAAGCAAGTAGGGAAGTTAATATTACATTTATACATAGTTAATACGCGGAGCAGTCATTTAAAGTATAAATTATGACAATTTCAACAAGGCAAAAAGAAATTGGAACAGATGGCTAACCAAGTTTACCATTTGTTAGAATTGATAGGTTGTGTGGAACTTAATGATTATGTTCCCCAGAGAACCAAAGGTGAAAGGAACACACAAAGGATTGGAACCTCCAGTTTCCGGTTGGACAAACGGACAAAAACAAGTAAAGCCGTATCGTTATATTCAAGTAGATCACACCGAATCTCTCTAGAAGAATTAGTATAGGAATGCCCGACATTTCCAATGCATAAATATTGAGGAAATGACAAGGGAAATGCCACTGTATTAAGTGTTATGTTTTTGCTTTCTTTTTGCACAGGCTCGGCGAGGACTGGGGCTCTGACGATTTCAATACCAATTGGGGAAATGGCTATATGAGCCTTGGTATAGTATGAATGATAAGAAAATTGTCAATCCCTGTCTGCACCGGTATAAATCTGATAGTGTGGGTGAATTTTAACTCAAGCAGCGAAAAATAGGTTTGGACACAGAGAAACTTGTTCTTCCAAACGGTGATTGCAGGTGTGTTTGGAAGTGGTGAGAATGTCGGGTACACAGGAAGTTCACCTTAGTGGAACATTGATAGAAACAACTGAAGGTTTAGAAGCAATAACGATAGCAAAAGTAGACAATCTGTCTATGTCAATGACTGGAAATATCACAATAGAAGTGAAGAAGCCATGGCCAAAGAGATTCAGGCCTTTACAAAACCTTGTATTTAAGTATAAAAAAGGAGGCTGTTATAGATTGAGAAACAAAAATAAAAAACAGAAAAGGAGAGCACGAAGAGCGATGAAAAGAAGTAATGCCGACAATAGCAATAGGCTGACAACCTTTGCAGACACTCCCGTAGAAAGATTGATATCTGAAGTTAATCTGATTGAGTGGGATGTGATGGAATTTCCTCAGGTGACCAGTATAACAGAGGGACTGGAAATAATGACTTTGATTCCAATACAGGAGGTCTTACAGGAGAGAGAACCAGAGACAACGGTTTTACTCCAACCAGAACCGAGCCACACTGGGGTGTCCATTGCAGGCGACTGCAGTTTAACCAAGGGACAGAGAAAGAGACTGAGAAGAGTGGCGTTGTTACAGCAGTCCCACAAAGTCTATTCTGGCCGTACGGCTGGTACAGAGACCGACAGCAGGTATGGAACTATACATGAACAGTTTCTACAGCCCACCCGTTTCCCATGTCCAGTCGTCCCTCGAGACCAAAGCCGGGATGAGAGGCGTGGGCCGGTGACGAGGAGCCAGCCAGCGGGGGCCAGGGTGGAGGTAGAGAGGATGACGTGCCTCTCTCCAGAAAGACAAAGAGCATTCACGGAAGCGTCCGAAAGACATGAGACAGTCCGTAGAAAACTGGTGGAGAAGCAGCTGGCGGTTGACCAAGTCACACGCGAGAGGGAGGTGCTAGAACAAGAGCTGGCGAAACAGACTGTCATCATGAGTGATGTAATTTTGGAAATCATGTTTCGTACTGCAGAACAAGGACTCAGTGAACAAGAGAAGTCACCTGCCCTGTTACCTGAACAGGGAGCGGAGCAGCGAGGGAATGATGACAGCCGCAGGGGGGGTGAGTTTCCAGGCCCCTCCCAACAACAAAAGGCCCAAGGTGCGGCGGCTGGGAAGAACAGGTATGTCCCTCTCTCATCCAGACAACAGAACTGGCAGCCCCAAGGAGGGAATGGACGACAAAGAGGGGGACCGCTTGGATGGCCGGCATCAACTGAGTGCTGGCAATGTGGAGAAATCGGCCATCTCGCTCGATCATGTGGCAAAGGGTGGCGGGCTCAGCAAGAGTCCAATAGAAAGCAAGCGTCCATCAGAAAACAGAGTTGCTGGTCATGTGGAAAGTTGGGACATTTTCAGAAGGGGTGTAAAGAGGGTGTGTCTGCAAAGGCCATAGGTTGAATAAGAACGAGGCAGGAATGCACAAGCGAAGCTAATAGTGCTCGGGAAAATAGAGGTATTAATAAGTTAAAATGGGAAAAAGGACTGATTGGAATAAAAATAGAATAAAAAAATATATAGAAGCGTTGGTACATTAGATTATGAGTGGAAGCGACTAAGATGGATGTGCAACTAACAGGGAGAGATGAAATGACTGACAGATGCATGAGCCAATCGTACTAACAGTAAATTAATAGACCAATCATGGGTTTTCCTTTTTGCTACAGTGTGTCTGATCAACTCTTGCTGTGGCAGTGAGGAAAACGTAAGGGGGAATGGTATGGTGGACGATTTTTGGTATCTCCCACCTGTACAGCCTGGCCCGGCTGCACAGATTGGAGAGAGAGAGAAAAATGGTCACCGCAATGGCTCTTGTGGTCATGTGAACTCTGAACCAGACGGTGTCAGAGAAGGGTTAAACAGTTGATATTAGACATAATATTAAACAGAGTTAATAACAAAGGACTATTTTAGTAGTGATTATACATACTTGATCCAAGGGTGGTCAAGGAGACTTAAAAAAAAAAAAAAAAAAAAAAAATTCTTTACTTCATTTCTTTTTAATTTTTAATTTTTATTTCTTAGTGATTATGCGGGGGTATTTATGCCTCTAGCAGATAGTTTAATTCTGTTGATGGGTGTGTTGCATGAAGGCACTCATGAATTTTTGTTTATGTTTGTTTGCAATTTTCTTTGTTTTTGTTTGACACTATTTTTTTTAGGAACTGACTGGCTGGGGGGGATCTCTCGCCGGTCAGGGATAGCAGGTGGTGGTGACACAGCGGGACTGGTAGGAATGTCTAATATAATGGGCTGGAAACTAAGGGTGGACGGGAGCTGGTTCATGATTTAGTTTTCCGCTCATTGAGAGTCCAGGAGTAGTATCTGGGGAGTTGTGTCACGTTTTTGGGTTTGGTAAGTGTTGGGCGAACGTGTTTCTCTGTTTGTAGGTAAGCTCTGTAGATTTTGGTCGCTATTGGCCAAATAGTTTACGAATAGGGTGCAGACATGTGAAATTGATAATTGGCTTATGGGGGACTCTGCACCGGCTTGTTGAAGGCTGGCGGAGTGTGTGGGATGTGTGTTTAAAGGGACTGTGGTTTGTTACCATGCACATAGGTTCTGTTGGTGGTTGGCCTCGTCTAGAGCTGGCTGTCCGGACCGAGGTGGCTGTCTGGAAACAAGGTATTGATAGTGTAATAAATGGTTATTCCACTTTCAAGGGTGGAAGTGGTGATTGTGTTGAACTTGAGATATTTGATCTAGTAAAATAGTACAGCACAAAAATGAATGAGACAATGGTGATTTGATTGAATATTAACAATTGAAGCTGTGGAATATATAGATAACGAATTTGGAAAAAGAGTGTTGTCAAATACAGAACAGTAAAGATGTATCTGTGCGAAAAAGAGAACTTCCAATCCATTGTGTGTTTGTAAATAACAATCCAAAATGCAAAAAAGGACAGAGGGAAAATCGTTTCCTTCTGTGGAAAATCGGAGCAGTACCAAAAACTGCATACAACAAAGAAGAGGCTGTGGTTAGCACAAAATACAACAAGAAGAAAACAGTCAAAACGAGGTAGCCGTAAAGACCTCATGAGGTTTAAACAGGGATAACTGACAGGGATGAAAGCGAAGAATAATTGAGGCCTCAGTGGTCTTTTTAAGGAGAAGAGATGATTTATGTTTGCTTGTTTGAATCTCCCTCGATGTTTAGAGTGTTAATCTTTTGGGTAGGATGTATTAATCTTTTCTTGCAGAGTCAATTACACAAAACAGACACATTGAAGCTAAGTAAACATGGATAAAATAGTCTAAACAAAAAAGCTGTTATTGAAAGAGTGTTTCCTTGTAAAAACAGGAACAGCTTTCTTAGTCTAAAGTCATAGTAATAACTGATATTGTGTGTGACTGGGGAAGAAGCCAACGGAAAGAGTGAATGATGATTTTGTAACTGTACAGACGGAAATGGGTTTGGTAGTTCGATTTGTGTAAATTTTGGATTTTTTGAATTTTTTGAAAATATTAGCAAAAATGATAATTATGGTTTAACATGTTTAATTTAGAACATATTGGTGCTATATAGTGGGTTATGAAACCCACTAAGGGTGGATTGTCGTATATTTATCTAAATAAAATCGGTAAATTAAACAATAGAAAATTATGCACATATATGAAATAGCAAAGAACTAGGTTATTTTCTCTTAGAAAATAGAGACTCACAGCCATGCCAAATCACCTGTTAGGTTAACCATACATTTGAGTCAACAAGAAGGCTGTTAACTGGCCTCAAAATGACCCATATAAGCATTACAGGAAGGATTAAAATCATCTAGCGGTTGCTGGAAAAAGCCACAGGAGAACTCAGTCAAAAAGCTAACAATGCAACCCTTCACCCTTCACCTAGCAGCTATAGGAAAAAGCCCAGAGTGCCATA